>NW_004443996.1:4229679-4235523 GCF_000243295.1 Trichechus manatus latirostris
ATATATATATATATATATTCTGTTTTTCTGGAGAACTCTGACTAATACAGATTTGATACCAAGAGTGGTTGAAGAGAATGACAATCTTAAGGATGAGTTCTCTGAATTGGTTCTGAGGTTTCTGGAATGATTTCACCAATATGATTAGATTCAAAGGCAGTAATGACTCTACTTCTAATAGTGAAGAGAGTATTGATAGTCCATAATGTGACGTGACAATAGAGATATACAATATACAACCACTGAATAATTATAAGAGACAAGGTTCTCAGTGACCACGTATTTGATAACTTAGAACATTTTTGTCAAAATGATGGGTATGATGAAGTTGATATTTTGCTCCTAATGATGCTGGACAAAGTGGGGAAAGAAAAGCTCTGGGCTTCAGATTCCCAGCTAAAGCACTGTATAAATGATCTAAAAATTTCTATGTGTTCCCTGAAAGAAAAATTTATCTCCTCCAGCCACACAGTTGAGATTACTGAAAATCAAACCCAAAGTCTCATCCTATGAGTGAATTATTAATTACCGTGTAAATTTAATTCCTAACCTTGCAGAGTGTCTGCTGTTAAAGTGAGGCCATTTGTTAGGAAGTACTGGTATCATGAAAATTAGAATGGAGACATATGGGAGGATTCTGATGAGATTGGGGACACTGAACCTCAAATTCTGCTCAGCCTACTTTGCCAGTGGAAGCAGCCCTTCCACCGCCATCTAAAAAGAAAAATCCTATTTTGACTAGGAACCTCTAATGGTCTAAGTTACCCTTAGGTAATTGCCTTATAAGACACTTCTGATTCTCCTTAGGGCCCATCCCTACCACCTCTCTTTGCTTCTAGACTATAACTAGACTTATGTTCCAGCAGGCCCCACAAGGTGAGGTACAAAGTGTGACCCATAAGGAGGTATGATGCACTTTGAAAGCACTACATAATTTCCTAATTTATATAATTCTATATAATTTATATAGAAATATGGAGAATATGTGTTGGAATGGATATTAAAGGTGTGGGAAAATAGTGAAAGAAACAAAAGAAGGATCAGGCCAAACTTACTGATATGGGGCCATTAAGCACGAATTCTGGATTAATATTATAACTTGAGGGGTTACAAAGTGCTCTAAACAGTTTGGATGGTTCACTGAAACATGGACAAAAGGTGGCCTACACTAAGTGAATTTGAAATGCAACAACTGCTTTGGTATAGATTTAACAAACAGTTTGCTTTATGCAAAGCAGATTACCATCCATAATGTGGATGGGTGTCTTTCAATGGTTGAAAACCTTAAGAGTAAAAACCGAGGTTTTCTGAAGGAGGAGAAATTCTCCCTCAAGACTGTTACATAGATATCCTGCTAGAGTCTCTAGCCTGGTTCCTGGCTTATGGGTTTTGAACTCAGGAGTTCTGGAGTTTCCAGACACCAGGGCTATGAATTTCCAACTTGTCAGTCCCCACAACTGTGTAATTGTGTTAGTGAATTCCTTAAAATATCTCTCTCTTCATATATATGTGTGGGGCGCTGGTGGTGCAGTGGTTAAGTGTTATGGTTGCTAAACGAAAGGTCAGCAGTTCGAATCCACCAGCTGCTCCTTGGAAACCCTATAAGGAAGTTCTACTCTGTCCTACAGGGTCACTATGAGTCGGAATCAACTTGAAGGCAACGGGATTATATAAATATATATGGAGTGGTGTCACATTCATTATCAGAAAGAACCAACCACTAATGCCAAAGATAAAGGAATTGAAGATATTTGTCAACTTCTGCAGTCTGAAATTGAATAAGTAAGCAATCAAGATGCATTGATAATTACTAGTGATTGAAATGCATAAGTTGGAAAGAAAGAAGGATCCGCAGTTGGGAAACATGTTCTTGGTGATAGAAAGGATACTGGAGAACACAAGACAGAATTTTGCAACAGCGATGACTTATTCATTGCAAATATCTATTTTCAACAACATAAAGGGTGACTATACATGTGGATTTCACCAACTGGAATACACAGAAATCAAATAGACTACATCTGTGGAAAGAGATGGTGGAGAAGTTCAATTTATCTTCAGTCAGAGCAAGGCCAAGGGCCGACTGTGGAACTGACAATCAATTGCTCATATGCAAGTTAAAGCTGAAGCTGAAGAAGATTAAAATAATTCCACAAGAACCAAATTACGACCTTGAGTGTATCCCACCTGAATTTAGAGACCATCTCAAGAAGATATTTGATGCATTGAACACTAATGAATGAAGACCACACGAGTTATGGGATGACATCAAGAACATCATACATGAAAAAAGCAAAAGGTCATTAAAAAGACAGGAAAGAAAGAAAAGACCAAAACGGATTTCAGAAGAGATTGTGAAACTTTCTCTTAAATATAGAGTAGCTAAAGCAAATGGAAGAAATGACAAAGTAAGAGAGCTGAACAGAAGATTTCAAAGGGAGGCTCTAGAAGACAAAATAATATAATGAAATATGCAAATATCTGGAGTTAGAAAACCAAAAGGGAAGAACACCGTTGGCATTTCTCAAGCTGAAAGAACTGCAGAAAAAATTCAAGCCTCGAGTTGCAATAGTGAAGGATTCTATGGGCAAAATATTGAACAACACAGAAAGCATCAAAAGAAGATAGAAGGAATACAAAGAGTCACTGTACCAAAAAGAATTGCTCAAGATCCAACCATTTAAGAAGGTATCATACGATCAAGAAATGATGGCGGGAGGTGTGGCCAAGATTGCGGAGTACTCAGATGCTTCTGGTGGTCCCTCTTACAACAAAGACCCGAAAAAACAAGTGAACCAATTATATATGACAATCAAGGAGCCCTGAACATTAAAGGCAAAGTTGAGGAATTGGACTGAGTGGCAAGGGGAGGGAGAGACGGTTCGGAAGCAGTGAGGAGTTGCCAGACCTGACCCAGTGAGAGCTTGAGCCCTTAAGGCCAGATCAGCACAGGGGTGAGCAGTGAGGCAGGCAAGCAGCAGCGCTTGGGAGACATTTTCCACATTGGGAGAGACCCAGCGGCAGAGAGTCTACTCAGTCATCCAGAACCAGTGAGAAGCAGTCCTCGATCAGCGAAAGATAAGTACTTGTGTCTGGCCAACTACCCCCCTTAGGGAAAAACCTCTCTCCCATTTACCTCCCCACTCCCTGCTCTGCACTGGGGCCGGGACTGGCTTCAGCAATTGCCGAGTCCCCTGGGCCAGAAGCAGGACCTGTCACGCACCCTGAGTCATTCTCCCAGCCTTGGAGAGTGAACAAATTGACAAAGAGAAAAAATAACCTGCCAGCTCCGCTAAGCCAGGAATTCAGGGTAGGCACAGCTCCTTTGCCTAGGCATAGGCATAAGGGATCCTTGGACTTTGAGAGCCTTTCCCCCTACATAGACTTGTGTGGGCCCGTTTCAACAGCGTAGACCCTCATTACTGCAGTACAACAGGGTATATACCTGAAGTCTAACTTCAACTGTTTCACCTGTGAAGTGGCAGGTGCGTGACATTTGACCCTACTCTGCCCATTAAGCAGGGTCTTCACCTACCCAGATCAAGGGCCTGAGGACTAGTGGCTCGACCCATGCCACCTAGCCACCTGCTACAGGGGCCCAAGAATAAGAGATGCCCCCAGTCCTTACAGCAAACTGCATTGGGTATTCATAGTCCAGCTGCAAAACTCAGTCTTCTATGCTATCTAGGGAAGAGGGACACGCTTTCCTCCTGGACACTCAGGAATGGCCATCGGCCCCCTGCCTTGCTCAGCCTGTGTCCCTCTGCTGCAGCCAGATGCCTGTGCCTACACCAATCACCCATGCTTCTCTAGAACTGTAGGTGAGAGCCTGCACCACACACTTTGTGGCTGATTAACTGGACTCCTGAGCTGAATCTGTACTGGAGGAGTGGGCAGACTCCTGGGCTCACGTACTTAGTGGCAGGTAAGGCCACATAGGGGCAGGACATCAGAGCTTCAAGGGTGCTGATGACTGGGCTAGCTCAAATGAGCAGCATATTTTGGCATATCAAAATAAAACAAGAAGCTAGGACACAGTAAGCAAACATAAATAAATAGAATAACTTATTGATGGCTCAGAGACAACAGTCAATATCAAACCAGATAAAGAGTCAGACCATCATGGCTTCAGCAAGCTCCCAAAATAATGACTCTAGAAATTTTCCAGGGGAAGAAAATTTCTTGGAATTACCAGAGGCAGAATACCAAAGATTCAGAATTCTTCAAGAGATTAGGAAGGAAATTATTCAAAACGCAGAACACGCAATAGAGGACTTAAGAATATTAGAGAAGAGCATGTTGACAAATTTAACAGGCTGCAAAAATCCATAGGAAGACAGCAATCAGAAATCCAGAAGATTAACAATAAAATTTCAGAATTAGACAACTCAGTAGAAAGTCATAGGAGCAGAACTGAGACAATGGAAGTCAGAATTAGTGAGACTGAAGATAAAGCACTTGACACCAACTTATTTGAGGAAAAACCAGATAAAAGGATTTTAAAAAGTGAAGAAATCCTAAGAATTATGTGGGATTCTATCAAGAGGAATAACCTACAAGTGATTGGAGTACCAGAACAGGGGGGGATAACAGAAAATATGGAGAGAATTGTTGAAGATTTGTTGGCAAAAAAACTTCCTCAATATAGTGAAAGATGAGTAGATATGTATTCAAGATGTTCATCGAACCCCACATAAGGCAGATCCTAAAAGAAAGTCACCAAGACATATTATAATCAAACTTGGCAAAACCAAAGATAAAGAGAGAATTTTAAGAGTGGCTAGGAATAAATGAAAAGTCATCTGGAAAGGAGAATCAATAAGACTAAGCTCGGACTACTCAGCAGAAACCATGCAGGCAAGAAGGCAAAGGGATGACATACATAAAGTCTTGAAGGAAAACAACTGTCAGCCAAGAATTATATATCCAGCAAAACTGTCTCTCAAATATGACGGCAAAATTAGGGCATTTCCAGATAAACAGAAGTTTAGGGAATTTGCAAAAACCAAACCAAAATTACAAGAAATACTAAAGGGAGTCCTCTGGTTAGAAAATCACTAACATCAGATAACAACCCAAGATGAGAACACAGGACAGAGCAACCAGATTATCAACTCAGATAAGGAAGTCACAAAAATAAATAAAAAATAAAACACTGAAAATAGGGAAACAGACATCAATATGTAAAAGACGACAACATTAAAACAAAAAAGAGGGACTTAAAAAATGCAGACATAGATTTTTCATATGGAGAGGATATCAAGGCGATAATGCAGAAATAAAAGACTGGTATAAAATTAGAAAAATAGGGGTAAATATTAAGGTAACCACAAAGGAAACTAACAATCCTACAAATCAAAATAAAAAAGTAGAAAAATATAAAGACTCACCAAATACAAAATCAACAACAACGGAAAAGATGAGAAGAAAATACATAAAGAAAAAAGACTCAGTACAGATAATTAAGTGGAACAAAGAAACTGTCAACAACACACAAAAAAAGACATTAAAATGACAGCCCTAAACACATACCTATCAATAATTATGCTGAATGTAAATGGACTAAATGCACCAATAAAGAGACAGAGAGTGGCAGATTGGATAATAAAACAAGATCCGCCTATATGCTGCCTACAAGAGATGCACCTTAGACTTAAAGACACAAACTAAAACTCAAAGGATGGAAAAAAAAATATATCAAGGAAACAACAGGCAAAAAAGAGCAGGAGTGGCAATGTTAATTTCTCACAAAATAGACTTTAAAGTAAAATCCACCACAAAGGATAAGGAAGGACACTATATAATGATTAAAGGGTCAATACACCAGGAGGACATAACTATAAT
>NW_004443996.1:4237252-4262754 GCF_000243295.1 Trichechus manatus latirostris
TACACCAACAAAGAGAACTATGAAGAAGAAATCACAAATCAATAACCATTTACAATAGCCACCAAGAGGATAAAAATACTTAGGAATAAATCTAACCAGAGATGTAAAAGACCTATACAATGAAAACTACAAGACACTACTGCAAGAAACCAAAAGAGACCCGCATAAGTGGAAAAACATACCTTTTCATGGATAGGAAGACTCAACATTGTGAAAATGTCAATTCTACCCAAAGAGATCTACAGATACAATGCAATCCCGATCCAAATTCCAACGGCATTCTTTAATGAGATGGAGAAACAAATCACCAACTTCATATGGAAAGGGAAGTGTCCCCAGATAGGTAAAGCATTACTCAAGAAGAAGAACAAAGTGGGAGGCCTCACACTACCTCATTTTAGAACCTATTATACCGCCTTGGTAGTCAAAACAGCCTGGTACTGGTACAACCACAGATACATAAAGAAATGGAACAGCATTGAGAATCCAGACATAAATTCATCCACCGATGAGCAGCTCATATTTGACAAAGGCCCAAAGTCTGTTATTTGAGGAAAAGACAGTCTCTTTCGCAAATGGTGCTGGCATAACTGGAAATGCATCTGCAAAAAACTGAAACAAGACCCATACCTCACACCATGCACAAAAACTAACTCTAAATGGATCAAAAACCCCAATATAAAATTGAAAATGATAAAGATCATGGAAGAAAAAATAAGGACAATGCTAGGAGCCCTAATAGATGGCATAAACACAATATGAACCATAAGTAACAATGCACAAGAACCAGAAGAGAGACTAGATAATTGGGAGCTCCTAAAAATCAAACACTTACGCTCATCAAAAGACTTCACCAAAAGAGTCAAAAGACAACCTACAGACTGGGAAATTTTTTTTAGCTACAACAAATATGATCAGCATCTAATCTCTAAAATCTACATGATACTGCAAAACCTCAATAACAAAAAGACAAAGAACCCAATTAAAAATGGGCAAAGGATATGGACAGGCACTTCACCAAAGAAGACATTCAAGCGACTAGCATACACATGAAGAAATGCTCACAATCATTAGCCATTAGAGAAATGCAAATCAAAACTACAATGAGATACCTTCTTACCCCAACAAGGCTAACATTAATCAAAAAACACAAAATAATAAATGTTGGCAAGGTTGTGGAGAGACTGGAACACTTATACACTATTGGTGGGAATGTAAAATAATACAACCACTTTTTGGAAATCTATTTGGCGCTTCCTTAAAAAGCTAGAAATAGAAGTACCATAGGATCCAGCAATCCTGCTCCTTGGAATATATCCCAGAGAAATAAGAGCGAATAGATATATGCAAACCCAAGTTCATTGCACCACTGTTCACAATAGCAAAAAGATGGAAGCAACCTAGGTGCCCATCAATGGACGAATGCATAAACAAATTATGGTATATTCACACAAAGGAATACTACGCAATGATACAGAACAACGATGAAGCCATGAAACATAACATGGAGGAGTCTGGAGGGCATTATGCTGAGTGAATTTAGTCAGTCACAGAAGGACAAATATTATATAAGACCACTATTATAAGAACCCAAGAGAAGGTTTAAACGCAGAAGAAAATATTCTTTGATGGCTATGAGGGTGGGGAGGGAGGGTGATGGCTATTCACTAACTAGATAGTAGATAAGAATTATCTTAGGTGAAGGGAAGGACAGCACGCAGAATAGGGCAAGTCATCACAACTGGACTAAACCAAAGCTAAGAAGTTTCCTGAATACAACCATACACTTCAAGGGACAGAGTAGCAGAGGTGGGGGGCTGGGGGTCATACTTTCAGGGGACATCTAGGTCAATTAGCATTAGAAAGTTTATTTAGAAAATATTGTGGATACTACTTTGGTGAGTGGCATCTGAGGTCTTAAAAGCTAGTGAGCGGCCATCCAAGATCCATCAATTGGTCCCAACCCACTTGAGTAAAGGAGAATGAAGAGCACCAAAGACACAAGGAAAGTATCAGCCCAAGAGACAGAAAGGGCCACATAAACCTGAGACTTCATCAGCCTGAGTCCAGAAGAACTAGATGGTGCCTGGCTACCACCAATGACCGCCCTGACAGGGAACACAACAGAGAGTCCCTGATGGAGCAGGAGAAAGGTGGAGTGTAGAACTCAAATTCTAGTAAAAAGACCAGACTTAATGGTCTGACTGAGACTGGAGGAACCCCAGAAACCATTGTCCCCGGATTCTCTGTCAGCCCAGAACTAAAACAATTTCCGAGGCCAATTCTTCAGACAGAGATTGAACTGGACTGTGGGACATAAAATGATACTCATGAAGAGTGTGCTTCTTAGCTCAAGTAGATACATGAGACTAAACAGGCAGCTTCTGTCCAGAGGTGAGATGAGAAGTCAGGGGGTTAGGAGCTGGTTGAATGGATATGGGAAATCAGGGGTGGAAAGGAGGAGTGTGCTATCACAGTATAGGGAGAGCAGTTAGGGTCACATAACAATGTATGCATAAATTTTTGTATAAGAGACTAACTTGAAATGTAAACTTTCACTTAAACTGCAATAAAGAAACAAAAAAAAATTACTAAACACTTAAAAAAAAAAGAACCAATGGCATTGAAGGAAGAAGTCCAAGCTGTACTGAAGGCATTGATGAAAAACAAGGTTCCAGGAGCTAACAGAATATCAGTTGAGATGTTTCAATAAACAGATGCAACACTGGAAGTGCTTACTCATCTGTTGCAAGAAATTTGGAAAACAGTACCTGGCCAACTGATGGATAGGGATCAATATTTGTGCTCATTCCAAATAAAGGTGATACAACAGAATGGGAAATTATTGAACAATATCATTAATATCACAAGCAATTAAAATTTTGCTGAAAATAATTCAAAAAAGATTGCATCAGTACATTAATGGGGAACTACCATAAATTCAAGCCAGATTCGGAAGAGGATGTGGAAATGAAGTATATCATTGCTGATGTCAGATGGATCTTAGCTGAAAGCAGAATGTCTTAGTTATCTAGGGCTGGTATAACAGAAATACCGCAGGAGGATGGCTTTAACAAACAGAAATTTATTCTCTCACAGTCTAGGTGGCTAGAAGTCAGAATTCAGGGCACCGTCTCCGGGGGACATGTGGTTTAAAATCATAGAAGCTGGACTATATGAAGAATAAAGGTGCATCAGGATTGAAGGAAGACTCATTAACAACCTGCGACATGCACATGACATAACCTTGCTTGCTGAAAGTGAAGAGGACTTGAAGAACTTCCTGATGAAGATCAAAGACCGCAGCCTTCAGTATGGATTGTACCTCAGTTTAAAGAAAACAAAAATCCTCACAACTGGACCATTAAGAAACATTATGATAAATGGAGAAAAGATTAAAATTGTCAAGGATTTCAATTTACTTGGTTCCAAGATCAATGCCCATGGAAGCAGCAGTCAAGAAATCAAATGACATATTATTGCACTGGGCAAATCTGCTGCAAAAGACCTCTTTAAAGTAATCAAAAGCAAAGATGTCACACTGAAGACAAAGGTGAGCCTAATCCAAGCCATGGCATTTTCAATCGCCTTATATGCCTGCAAAAGCTGGACAATGAGTAAGTAAGATTGAAGGAGAATTGATGAGTTTGAATTATGGTGTTGGTGAAGAATATTGAATATACGATGGATTGCCAAAAGAACAAACAAATCTGTCTTGGAAGAAGTACAGCCAGAATGCTCCTTAGAAGCAAGGATGGCTAGACTTCTTTTCATATATTTTGGACATGTTTTCAGGAGGGACCACTCTATGGAGAAGGACATCATGCTTGGTAAAGTAGTGGGCCAGCAAAAAAGAGGAAGACCATTAATGAGATGGATTGACACCATCTCCATGACAATGGGCTCAAACATAGCAACGGTTTTGTGGATGGCTCAGGACTGGGCAGTATCATTCCTCTTAACATGGGATTGCTATGCATTGGAACTTCCTCAGTAGTACATAATAACAACAACAACATATAATAGCTGATTTCTTGCCAGGAACCACTGACGCCAGAAAGCAGTGGGATGACATACTCAAGACGCTGAAAGGAAAGGTCTGTCAGCAAAGAATTCTATATCCAGCAAAACTCTCCTTCAAAAATGAAGAAATTAAGACACCCCCAGATAAACAAAAACTGAGATAATTCTTTTCTAGCAGACTTAGCCTACAAGAAATAATACTGAAGGGATTCACTGAAGCTGAATAAAAGGCCTTTAGACAGTAACTAAAATCCACATAAAGAAATAAAGAACACCATTCATAGTAATTACAAAGGTAAACAATAAGAGACAGTATAAATGCACTTTTGTTCTGAATTAATTTTTTAACTTTTCTCATTTAAAAGCTCACTGTATAAAGTATAAATTATAAATCTAATTTGAGAGGCACACAATGTATAAAGATGTAATTTGTGTCAACAATAGCACCAAGAAACAAGAAATAGATATATAGTAACAAAGTTTTTGTATACTATCAAAATTAAGTTGGTATTAGTCCCAACTAGATTGTTATACATTAAGATGTTAAATGCAATCTCCTGAGAAATCATGAAGAAAATAACTTTTAAAATATTGCAAAAGAAACAATGACAGAATTAACGTGATATCCTAGAAAATATCTATTTAATACAAAAGAAGGCAGTAATAGAGAAATAGAGGAACAAAAAACACATAAGACATATAGAAAACCAATAGCAAAATGGCAGACATAAACTTTGCCTCATCAGTAATTGGAGTCCTGGTGGCACAGTGGTTAAAAGCTTGGCTGCAGTTCGAATCCACCAGCTGCTCCTTGGAAACCCTCTGGAGCAGGTCTACTCTGTCCTATAGAGTTGCTATGAGTCGGAACAAACTCGGCACCAATGGGTTTGGTTTTGGGGTTTTATCAGTAGTTACAGTAAATGTAAATGGATTAAATACTGCAATTAAAAGACAGAGATTGCCAGAATGGGTAAAATTAAAAAACATTACCTGACGGTATTCAGTCTTACAAGGGACAGATTTTAGATTTAAAGACACAAATAGGTTGAGAGTAAAAGTATGGAAAAAGAGATGCCACGGAAACAGCAACTAAAAAGATAACGGAGTAGCTATAATAATGTCAAACAAAATAGACTTTAGAACAGGAATTGTTATTAGATACAAAGAAGGGCATTTGATAATGGTAAAAGGGTCAATAAATCAAGAAGATGTAATAATTATAAACATATATGCCCCTAACATCAGAGCCCAAAAATACTATGAATATGGATGACAGGTGATTACTAACATTAACTTACGATAAATTTCATTACACAGCAGAAGAAAATATCCCTCATAACAAAAGCAAATTCTCTGTAAGACTCCTCTAGAATGACGTACTAAAAGATGGGGCAAATTCATCCTATTAATGCACTGCTTAAATCTGGAAATAAGAAAAAAAATTTGTAGCAAATATTAATAAAAGCAAAGAAAGCTGTTTAGCACTGCTCTCTGCATACGCAGCCTCGTTTATGCTTGGGAGCTCAATAGGGAGAAGGACCCTGGGGGATTGTCCTTTGCTAAACTTTTCTTAGGGTTCAAATAATAAAACACATCGACTCCAGAAACAAGAGATAAGAGCACGCTGATTTAAACACACGTACACACACATACCATATACACAACTTACTGATCCAGAACTTCAAAGTATATATTATCTCATTTAAATAAAAGCAGAGATATTGACATAATAGTGGATTTGAATGATTTTCTGTAATATTACATGCTTCATAGAAAAGGTGAGTGATCACAACTATTTTACCTACACACTCCTTCAAACAGAACGCTCAAAAATTTAAGCCATTCACCTTTAAACTCCTGCAGGGATACAGCTAATCTGAAAAATTTCATTCTTTCCTATCCAAAAATAATGCCATTAAATATATGCAGAAACTGCTACTCACTTTCTACACTACACAGAAATATACTTCACTTGTAGCAGACAGTGGCATAGTGAGAAGTAAAATTTTTTAAATTTTCCTATTTGATCTTCACAGAACTAAATTATTTCCACTCACTTCTGCTACCCTCATGACCCTATTGTCCCTGCCTCATGTCATATTAGGTTTTGTAGGTTAACGAAGGGGCTTTTCTTGCTAAGAGTGCCCTATAGTCCTTTCCTAATTCTGAATGTCCTCTAACCTCTTTTCCATTCACTTCTGGATTCCTTCATTGACTTCATACCCATAACTCCACAATCTATGCTTTCCATAAGTTTATTCTCCTTCTCCTGTTGGAGACAGGAATATTTAGAGTGGCTAAGGAATTGACTCGATGGCAGTGGGTAATAGCATTGATCTGCAATTTCCTTGTTACTACTCTAGCCTCCGGATCATTGAATTCAAGGTTTCACTTTTGTAAAATGAGTTAGCTCTTTATGAAATCAATGACAATTTAAAATCTGAATATTAATTTTATTTGAAAAGTAGGCCTAAGAAAGAACTGTGGAAAAAGACCAGCTGATTCATTTCAGCCACTATTAAAACACGCATAAAAAAAGGAAATTATTTTAAAAAGAAATTAGATAGAAAGAACTATGCTCATTTGTTACCAAACCCATTTGTGTATCCATCATTTTCAAATTCCTTAAGTAAAACAAAAACAAAACTTTTTATTTAAAATTGAGTCAAAAGTATCAGTGGACATTTCAAGGAATCAATTCAAAATGACCAAGATTGGAAACAATAAATGTTTAAAAACTCCACTCTACCATAATTAGGTAAGTCGTTTTACTTTTCAGAGCCTTGTTTGTTTTTTCCTATATAAAATGAGAGAGTTGGAATAGACGGTCCCTTTCCTTGCCAGCAATAATCTAGTGATTTATTACCTCTGATAATTCCCCATGATAACCTGCGCCAGGCCCATTAGTGTTCTCCTTAGTATTAAATGAAATACTTATATTTGTTCAAAATCTTCAAAGATTTAGCTGAGAAATGATGCACACAGGTTGCCTCAAAATTATGAGAATAATTAACATGTTGGTAAATCCTAAGAGAAAATATTTTTTAAAAAATTAATCATTGCTTGCATGATGTGGTCTAGAAACAGAGAAGGTGCTGAGAATGTACAATTGGGGCTATAAATTCTAGTAAATGGTTAAAATTGAAATGAAATACCATCTAAAGTGACTGGTCATTATATCATTTGTAAAAAACTCCTGATAGCATGGACCACCCACACTTTCCCCCATTCTCATCTGACCCAAAACCCTAGAGAAAAATAAGTTTTAGGGGTAAAATGGTAGTCAGTGGCATTTAAAAAAAAAATTCCCTTAGGTTTTCACAGTCAAATGTAGAAAAGACTTAAGACTTAAATATTTTAAAGAATAATAATATGATTAACTAAAAGAAAAAAAAAATGAAAAAATAAGTAATCAGTGTTTTAGATTCAAGAAGGAAGAAAAAATTGTATTTACTCATTTTTCTGTTTTGTTTTTCAAAACTCTCCATATGATTGAGAAGTTAACCGGATAAAATCAATGGAAGTATTCATGTTAGTTCTGAGAAAACAATATGATTCATCCTAGTTCATTATTGCCCACAACATGTAAAACCACCATTTTATTTTGGGCCAAGGAGACAGTTACACTCTCCCCACTTCTCATAACCCCAAGTTGAAAATGACTCAGGATTATTAAACATCTGTTTTTTTAAATTTAAAATCAGGTTATCAGACAACCCCAAATAATTGTTTGGAGATCAACTACTTAAATGTCTCTGCTTGTGACTAGAAGAGTTTTTGAAAATTTTATTTAAGGGAAAGAAACAGCTTCATTGAAATTTCTTGGTTGTTTTTTGGTAAACATTTATTTATGTTGGACAAACAGTAAAGCTACCACAATACTGTATCATCAGGTAAGTCAGATAAACCATCCTAACCACGTAGAATGTTTTCTTGTTCAAACTACTAATAATTACCCACTTTTTGAGATGAATTGATGGGTACTCATTTGTATCCACTACTCTCAAAATAATACTTTCATTGCTTGTTATGATTTTTACCATCCATGAAAGATCCATAAGGGATTAATGTAGAATGACTTCATGATCAAGGAATTATATTAAAGGTTGACTTTTTTTTCCAGGTTAAAATAACAACTCCTTTACTTCACAATCCTTTACTAACTTGTGAACTCCTTGAGAGATGGGCCACATCCCTATTACCAAGCAAAGTGCCTGGCACATAGCAGATGCTCAAAACATTATCATTTAATAAATCAGTAAATCAATGAATGAAAAAGTTGTTCTATTCCCTTTCTGGGGTACCCTAATTTAAGGCAAATGTTTCTTAGTTTTTAATTCTACCTCACAATTCTTTTTACTTGTATACTAGCTCATATTATTTATCAAACATAAATATTTGTGGATTTAGAGTAAATTTCAATTTCAAATTATGTCAAATTACACTTAATTCTTTACATTTTTCTTCAGAAAGAATAATTATTATCTCAGAATAATTGTACATATTTTTATCAATTTTAAAAACTATCACTTGTCACTTATGTAATTTCATTTATATTTCTACCTTTTGATGGGAAAGTAAGAACAAAAATAATTTGTTGGAATGGACAATAAACAGTAGCCTATTAAGACATAATTAGAATATTCCTTAGGATCTTCTTTATAATAGTAACTAATAGTGCCATTTCTCATTTTTTATTGAGAACTTCCTATAAGCTAATCATATTTCTACTTATCCTCACAATAACCTTATTGGATAAGTATTACTCACTCCATTATACATCTGAGGAAACTAAAATAAAAGCAGTTAAATAACTTTTCCTATGTTATCTGGATTAAAGTTCATCTATTCTAACTACTTTGTTACAAATGGGCATTTGAAGTTGTGTCAGGCTCAGTAAATTGACAAGGTCACATAGCTAGTAAATGATAGAATGGAGACTGCAATCTAAATTTAATTTTAGAAAAGTTTTATTTCTACACCTAGTGCAATACTCTTTGCAATTTGCAATATTAGGTATATTTTACACTGTTCATACACCTTAGAAAATCATTTTGCCAAATCATGTCTCTGCCTTCTTTCTTTAGATAGAGATATCTAATCAAAATTGGATTTTGACTGGGGTAGAAGTCTAGGTGGAGGTATAAATTAACATTTATCAACATTTAAATGATACTTCAAAACAATCGGTGTTTACCTAAGGAAAAGTGGTACTTCTCAAACATAGCTCAGCTTCAGAATCAACTGGAGAGTTTTTTTAAAAAAATTGCACATTCCTGGGCCTCACCCCTGCAGATTCTGATTCAGATGGTGTAGGAGTACAGTTCAAGAATATGAATTTTGAACAAGTAACTTTAAGTGATTCTGATGTACATAGTCAAAAGATCATACCTTGAGAAACACTGATGCAGAGAGAGAAAAGAAAATTCATTACAAAATATTGGAGAATGCCAACATTTATGGAATAAAGTGGATCCCATCAACGATACTGAGAAAAAATGATCAGATAATTGGGAGAAGAATCCAGAGAGTGCAGTATCGTAAAGTCAGTGGAAAAAAAAGTTTCAAAGAAGCAGTGGTAACTGCTTGAAGTGTGACAGATTAAGATGAGGACAGAAATTTTAGTAGAGTAGTAATGGCAGAAGCTTGTTTTCAGTGGATTGAGCAGTGGATGGAAGGAGGTGAGGGAATCACAAAGTATATTGTCCTTTTAGGAACTGTGGTTTAGAAGTGAAGAAGTAAGGCAGTGAAATAGCTAAAGGAGGAGACGGAATCAAGGATTATTTTATTTGGGGGGGTGAGAGAGACTTGAGTTCATCTATAGACTGAGGAGAAGTTAAGTGACTGGGAATAAAGGTCAGGAGGCAAGAAGGAAAAGAAAGTGCTGGAGGATATGAAAGGATAAGAGGATTATACCTAGAAAATAGAGAAACATGTCCTCTTATGAGCCTGGAGGGGAGGAAATGAGGCTTCCTGTGAATAAGAATCAGTTTGTAGGTGGAATCAGTTGCAGGAAGCTGAGGAGGTTCACACTGTTCGCTTTGCTTATTTTGAGACTATGTTGTTATTAGATACATATAAATTTAAAACTGTTTTTCCTTTCCGGTGAAACTAACCTATTTCATGAAATATTCATCTTTGTCTCTAGTGAAGCTTATTTACTTAGTCTAATACACAAGATTTCTTTTGGTAATTGCCTGGCATATATTTTTCCATCATTTTATTTTCAAACATTTCCTATATTTATATTTTTGGCTTGTCTCTTGTAAACAGCCTATAATTGGGTTTTGTTTTTCTACCTACTCTGAACTCTTTTTCTTTAAATTTTAAAATTTTAAAATGCTTTAAATGAAGCATTTTAGTCTGTTTACATTTCATGACATTGCTGATATACTTCGGTTTAAATCTACCCCCTTACTACTTGATTTCCACTTTTCCTGCCTGCTTTTTCTTCCTTTCTCTCTCCTTTCTTGCCTTCTTTTAGAATACTTTCCCAATTTTCTTCTCTAGTTCTTGATGGTTATACATTATTTTATTTTATTTAGTGGTTCAGTGAATTGGATAATATAAGGACCTTATAACCTTAACTCCATTGACCCTCCTTCCTCTTTATTTGCTAGTTGGAATGATTTAAAACCCTGTATGTTTTATAGCCCATATTATGTCATCATCATCATCATCATCATCATTTTACACAGTTAATATTCATTTAGATTTACATACATATTTACCATTTTTTTTTTATTGCTCTTCATTCCTTCCTGCATCCTCGTACAGCCATCCTGGATTATTTTTCTTCTGCTGAAGAACAACCTATAATATGTCTTTCAGTGTGGGTGCACTGGTAACAAATTCCAGCTTTCGATTGTCCACAAAGTCTTTATTTCATCTTCATATTTGAAGGTCATTTTTAATGGGAATAGAATTGTAAATTGTCAGTTATTCTCTTTCAGCACTTTCAGTTCACTATTTGAAAATGCTACTCCATTGTCTTCTGGCTTCCATTTTTTTAGAGTCTGGGTTTTCTTATTCTCCCATATCTTGGCCTCAAATGTTTTCACTGCTGTTGGCTCTCTGATGCCATTAGAAATTTGTTTTTTTTTATTTTGTCAAACTTTTCTGTTTATTTTCAGCTGGAATGTTGACACAAAATTCCAAGCCTTCCATTACTGGAGGTACTTCCAAGAAGTTCATAACTGATTGGCCAAATATTTTTGCTGAAGTGGAAGGTGAGGACCTAAGCTGAGATGTAAAAGGGGCTAGAGTTGGATACGTGGGCTTTTTTGGACAGTGGTGAAATTTTAGGTTAGCCTCAGAAAAGACAGCTCATCACAGATAATTGAATGGATAACTAAGTGGTATAGATGGTGCAACTGAATTAAATTTCAGTGACAAGCAGGGGTAGAGAGTGGTATGATGTATCTCAGCCTCCATTTCTTAAATTTTTAAATGAATATGATAATAATTCCCTGTATATCATAGAGTCATTTTGAGGATCAAATAATATGATGGTATGAGTTTCAAAGGAAATGATGCATGTGAAAGTGCTTTGTAAACTATGAAGTGATATAAATATTGCTTATTTATGCACATTCAGATTTTTAAAAAATCAGTTCAGTATACTAAATTTGAAATGACCTCTTACTCAAAAAACAAAATGTATGGAATTGTGTCTTCCGAGGTTTACTTTTTGGGATCACGGACATTCTTTAAATTTTCATTCACAGAACTGACGTTCACTTCCACATTCCCACAGAACTGGGGAAAACATTCATGTAAGAAAGGATGGGGGTAGGCAAGTAAGGATCACAGCACACTTGGAGCAAAAGAGAGGAAGGGAGAAAAGAAAGAAGGATGATGGAGTGGGTGAAAGAAGGAAAGCCAACAGACTGGAGCAGGTACTCTGTGAGTTTCAAATATATTCCTTCTTTAAATCTTAGCTACTGTAAAGCATCTTCCTGATGAAGATAATTTATCACATCTATCTCACCTGGATTAGCTACTGCTGAGAATTTATCAAGGTCATTGGTCAAAGGGTTACTGCAGGAATGTACACGGAGAAAACACAGCAAACTTAGTGTCTGATTGTGGGCTCCTGATTAATTTTCTGGGCCCTACCACTTGAATGGAACAAGATAGCAATCAAGTGGTCCTAGGCATCTCATCCTGAGCAGAAATGGACCATTTAAGCAGACGATATTGTAACATATTTTATCATGAGCCATTGTCACATGGGAATCTGAAAGTTGGTTTCTAAAGATAAAAGGTCAGAGCCACTTTTTCTGGAGCCAAGTGTTAGAGTTTCAGAATGTATTGTAATGATAGAGTTTGGCTACATGAAACACTTCTTTTAGATGATGCATCATTACAATGAAAATATCGTACAGCCATGCAATATTTCAACATACAAATATGTATTTTATAATTTTTTTTTATTTCCTGACACTTGAAGATGATTCCACTATTGGCTTATTTTAAAACAGAAAAGCCCATAAAAGCAGCATATCATATTTTAAAATATTTAAAAAGTGTTGGATAAACTTTTCATTGACTTTGAGAAGTAAGTTACTTCTTAGATTTCTCCCTTTGTAGAGCACTACGGTTGATTTTCCTGCCATGTAATTATCACCGGGCAGCTTTCTTCTGCTGTTAATCAGCTTCCTCAACAAAGGCATATTATTTTATACTCATATCTGTTGATTAGAATATTGTATATTATATTCCAAAGGTACAATTAAATTTTGTGTATCTTTAATTTCTGTTTTTGCTTGCTGATGCTGATGACCAAGAGTTGCATTTATGTCACAATCTCCTGTAATATGATAGATATCATAACTGAATATAGTATTATTGACTACTCAAAACATTTCACATTTTCAGACACTGTTGTAGACAATTACCAAAAACAGAGGAAATTGTGATGAAACACCACAGAATACAATACAACTCTCAGCTTGTGCAAGAATTTATGAACTATGACAATGAAAACATATGGAGAGATAGAGTCTTAACAATCCTTGCTCAAATCAGTGATCATAATTATCCACACACCAAGTTTACAAGAAGCACATGGAGCCAGACATCTTAGATGAAAGATGACTGTGACAAGATGTTGGTAGAGATGATATTAATGTGCCAGCACACTTCCCTGGGCATGAAATAATGGTCCCAGATGGGAAATATTAGTTACCTGAATATTGTTGGGCTAGAAACACATTTTCATGTAGGTTTCTTTAGTTATATAAACGAAAGCATTCGCTAACCTTTTTACCCCATCCCAAAGAGGTTTCAAGTTTGTGTCCAGTCTTTAATGAGATATAGCCAGAATTATTCAGGCAGTTGACGTAGAGGGAAGCATACTGGCTTGGTACACTCCTTGCTGACACAAAAGCCATATCTATATAGTATTTACTGTTTGCCCTCCAATGTTGTCTTCTTCTTTCACATAACTTGTGTCCACGGAGTTAGAACTGTTAAAGATAAGGGGTGGAGCCAAAGAGAAGCGCACACAGAAAAAACATGCCTGATCTCAGAGACAGATTTATCATGAAGCAAACGAAGCTTACGGTTTAGAACCCCTCACTTGTACAGTCCATTTTCAAGGCCTCAGTATTTTCTGATTGCCATATTTGTCACCATTTCAAAATTTATAATTTTTGTGATTTCTTTTTTCATTGTAAAAATTTGATTTTTATATTATTTTGTATTCACAATTTTTTATATTTTCTTAAAGAGGGACTCTCCAAACTGTAAAAGTTTCTTTAAAATATGGATTCTCCCCTGTTGAGTGTGCCTTACCAATAGTTGGGAGAATTCCTTCCCCCTCCAAACCCTTTCTCCCCCACCAACCCCCAATACAGCAGAACCTATGGCTATAAAACAAACATTTTGATCAAAATCATAATACTCCATTTCCATGCTAGAAATTAATCAACAACTAGGAAGAATATGTACACTTTTTAATGATTTCTCTGATAGGTCACTACAGGAAGAAATGAAATTGTAGGTCTGTGAAGCCACATTATATTCATAGATATATAAGTGACTTCAGTTGTCATCCACCCAACCCCACACTTTAAGTATAAGAAAACTGAAGCTGACAAAGGAGGTATGACTTATTCAAGTTCACATCCAAGTAATTAGTGCTACAGTAAGGGTTTCAAGAAAAATATTTTATCCTTATACTAATTTCAACTATTGTTCTAATTTCTTTGCTTCTGTATTTATGGAGATTTATTTCCTAACATGTTCTAGATTTGGATATTTTACTTAAGAGCTTTAAATCCTACCCGACTCTCTACAACTGAGAGCCAAATTACTATTCAATATTTTAAATCGTTACTTTTATACTTCATCATCAGCATATAATAGCGTATTCTTTTTGCATGCCGTTTACAGTTTAATGACATCGTTGATCCAATGCAACAATAAGATAACAGCTTCTATTTCAAAGGCCTATTCATTTTTTCAGTTCATTAACTGAATATTTCAACTCAAACAATTCTGTATTTAAAATCTCTACCTTCTCTCTTTCATTAAATTATCATGCTAAAATTAGGTTTTCCATGCAACTGTAATGATTTTGTTAAGTTTATATAGATTACAGTAAGGTAAGATTTAGTTATAGATGAAAACTGTTCTGAAAATGCAAACAAAATATGGGGAGGGTTATTTCAAATTACACCTTGAAAAAAAAATTCACATTAAGTCATTATTTCATTAGAGTAAGTTAGAAGGTAATTTTGCCCTTCATTTATGGATATGCAAGTCATAACTACAGTGCTTTTAAAAAATACTGGAAATTCACATAAATACAAAGACGGATGCAATCATCTAGCTATGGCTAAAATAGTGCACTTTAAAAAGTACAAGCTGATGGCACTGAAAATTAATCCCCAAACTTCTTATTTCTGAACTTAAAAATTCCTAATCTCAGTGTAATGGGAAATATTTACAATAAATTTGGCACACACACATACAAATAATGCAAAAATATGTGTAAAATTACGACTAAGATTCTAGTAATTTAATGGGAAAAGATTATGAATAGGTAATTCAGACAAAAGAAAATACAAATGGCTAATACACTTAAGAAAAATATTTAACCTCATTAATTAACAAAGAAACAAAATATTATTAGGAGTATGATTATGACTATTTTTCTCCTAGATAATTCTGTTTAAACGATAAAGCATGATGAATAGGTATACATGTATGCTGCTGACAGAAGTGTAGATTGATGCAACACTTTGGGAAATCAATTTTTCTGTATATATTACAAAACTTAAAAATGTTCATAGATCAGTAATTCCATGACAAGTAACTAATCCTGAAAACAAAGCTTTATGCATGAAGATGCACACCTATTTATAAGAGTAACATAACAAAAATTGGAACTGATTTGAATGCCAACAATAAAGGAAATATCAAGTGAGTTATATTCTGTTCACATGATCTAATTATATATGTGTGTGTGTGTATATACATATTTCACAATTACATAAGTAAAATATCAATTGAAGAAAGAGTGGAAGAAAATACACAAATACTGTTGATAGTTAAAACAATTCAAATACTTTTCTATATTTTCTACATTTTACATAACGAGCAGTTTATTGATTTTATGATAGAAGTAATTAATTTTAATAATGAAGGTAAAGAAATGGAGAAAATAGTAGAGACATATAGAAAACATGAAAAGTAAGGTGTAAATACATACTAAAACAACAATGAGGTTTCATTTTAGAATTCTAGTAGAAATAAAGAAAAGAGATAAAACCCAATATTGGTGAGAATACAGGATTAATCTTAAAACAATTGTACACTGTCACAATAATCAGTCTTGGAAATATATTCAAGGAGATTATTCAAATGGTTAAAAATGCATTATACTTACAAAGAAAATTATATCAGCTTTACTTTTAGTAACTGAAAAATTGCAGCAACCTGAATAATCCAACAATAATGAAATGATTAAACAAATTATGGTATATAAATTCAGTGATATATAATGCAGTCACTTACAATTAATATAGTGACTACATGTTATATACTATATATATCGAGAAATATTAGAAGGAAACATTAAAAAAACAAACGTTTGCTGTGTTAAAGAGGATTTGAGTGAAATTTAAAAATCTTTTTAAACACTTTATATTAATAATAAAGCTTTTTTTTTAATTGCTTACCACTTGCACCCTAGGTGGCCTCTCTTCAGGGGTAATATATTCTAGGATTTGTGTTTCTGGTCCTGGAGGATCAGGTGGGAGAGAAATTATGTAGTGACAGATTTTAGTCACACCCTTGCACTGGAAAAGAAGAAAACGATACATTGAATTCATATCAAAGTCATTAACTCAATGTTAATATGTAATATCCATAATTTTCATTGAAAAAATAAACAAAGTAACAAAAACATGGAAGACCAGTATTCTACAGCTGTTGAAATGTCAAATATAAGTTGAGGCAAAAAAATCAGTTCCTCCTACTCTTCTAATTATATTCTATGTGGCACAGGTGAACTGTTTAATACTATGAGAGCATAAGTGTCTATTTTTGAATTGCTGTGCTTATATTATGCAGAGATTTTTTCAAACAAATCTGCTTATAGTGCTCATTTGAACTGATTGTAGCATAATTCTGTATTGGTTACAGTGCTACAATCCAGTGATGATTGGTGACATACATACATATATATATATATATATAGTGATTGATATATATACAAAAAAAAGAAAAAATAAAAAAATAAATAATAAATAAAGTTGCCCTCAAGTGGATTTGACTCACAGTGACCCCATGTGTGTCAGAGTAGAACTTTGCTCCATAGGGTTTTCAATGGGTGGTTTTTGGAAAGTACATCTCCAGGCCTTTCTTCCAAGACACCTACCTCTGGGTAAACTCGAAACTCCAGCCTTTCCGTTAGCAGCCGAGAGTATTAACCTTTCATTTGCACCATCTTGCTCTCTGTCCGCCTCTCTGTATCTATCTATCTAACCAGGGAAGATACCCCATGGCTCACTACATTAACAGGATGGAAAATATTTTCGTTTGGCTAAAGAATAAAAATGTTTTCATACTGAGTCAAGTGTGTAGTATCAAAGTGTAAAACTGAACCTAATTCTGAAAGTCCTCTTAATGGTGTTGGAGGCAACATACAGATGAGTGAGAAGTGGTGAAAATATATTTTAAATGTTAATTTACTTTGGAATATATATATATATACACACACATATATATCATTATCATCATCATGGAAATTTAAGAAAAGGCAGAAGAGCCTAAATAGAATCCCACCCACAGGAAACAGGCTAAGGATTAAATTTACTTATAGTGGCATCTATAAATATCTATTTATTGTCATTTATTTCAAAATTTACTTTTAGTAAACTCCTTAAAGGAAATTTAAACTGCGTGAATTTTAAAATTATGACAAATCATTTTTAATATAAATCAATCTTGTTGCTGTATTACACATATAAATTGATTCTAAGATGTTAGGAAAAGAAATACAAACTTCAAGTAAAAAGAAAGAGCTATAAATAATGACCCAATAAATAACCTTAAACTCAAAAACCCACTACAGTCGAGTTGATTCTGACTCATAGCGACCCTATAGGACAGAGTATAACTTCCCATAGGGTTTCCAAGCCTGTAATCTTTACAGAGGCAGACTACCACTTCTTTCTCCCGTGGAGCAGCTGGTGGGTTTAAACCACCAACCTTTGATTAGCAGCCGAGTGCTTATCCACTGTGCCACCAGGGCTCCATAAATATTCTTACCTGTTAGTAAATTTTATATATAACACTTTGGATTTCAATCTTAGCACAATCCCCGACGCGTAGTAGAGTTACATAAATGTTTATTGTTGAAGAGTATGATGGTAAAAGCAATTCTTACATTTTTTTCAAGGAATATGTAAAAAGATTAAGTCTAAAGCTGGCTGTAGGTAAAGAGGTCATTGGAAAAAACAGTGCTTTAAGTGGTTAAAGACCAGAATGGCTTGCATTCTTTTTGTTGTTGTTGTTATTCAGAATCTACACAACAAAACACACTAAATCAACCATTTCTACATGTACTATTCAGTGACATTGATTACATTCCTCAAGTTCTGCAACCATTCTTATCCTCTTTTCTGAGTTGTTCCTCCTCCATTAATATAAACTCACTGCCCCCTGAGTTCCTGTCTAATCTTTCAATTTGTTGTTGTCCCTTATAAATAGTTCTTAAAAGAGCATAATGCTCAAGGCAGTCATTTTTTCACTAGTTAAGCTATTGTTTGGTTTTAAAAACACTTCAGGGGCTATTTTTGGTTTAAGTTTTAAGCTTTAAAGATTATCTTAGGGCATTAATTTCAGTGGCTTATCCAGCTTCCATGGCTCCAGAAAGTCTGGAGTCTGTGAATATTTGAAATTCTGTTCTCCATTTTCCCCCTTTTGATTAGGATTCTTCTACAGAATCTTTGATCAAAATGTTCAGTGATGGTAGCTGGGCACCATCCAATTCTTCTGGTCTCATGGCAAAGGAGGCAGATGTTTCTGGAGGCAATTAGCCACAAATTCCATATCTTCCTATTCCTGACTCTGCTTCTTCCTCTGTTGCTCCAGGTGAATAGAGACCAATTGTTATGACATGGGTGGCTGCTTGCAAGTTTTTAAGACACAAGGCACTACACAATGAACTAGGAGGTAGGAGAGAAGCAATAAACACCTTATTAGGCCAATTAACTGGGATGTCCCATGAAACCATGACCTTTAACCTCCAAACCAAAAAACCAAATTCTATGAGGTTTTTGGTTGTATATAAGCAGCCTTAGCAGCACATTCTTAATGACTTGATAAAATCCATGTTGTTACTGGTACCAAACGTATATTTTATCTCCGGTAAATATTTCAATTTGAAACGAACATTGGAAGTATAAAGTTACATATTGTCATAGGTTATACATATCTGCACAGGTAGATTTTTTCAAAATCAAAATCATAGTATATTTAGGTTGGATTGTTGTTGTTAAGTGCTGTTGAGTCAGTTCTGACTCATAGTGACCCTAGGTACCCTCTGTACAACTAAATACTGCCCGGTCCTGCGCCATCCACACAATCATTGTTATGTTTGAGCCCATTGTGGCAGCCACTGTATCAATCCATCTCATCAAGGGTCTTCCCCTTTTCGTTGACACTCTACTAAGCATGATGATCTTCTCCAGGGACTGGTCCCTGCTGATAACATTTCCAAAGTACATGTTTGATTACCTTTCTTTGGAATGGGCACAAATACGGATCTCTTCCAGTCGGTTGACCAGATAGCTGTCTTCCAAAGTTCTTGACATAGATAAGGGAGTGCTTCCAGCACTGCATCCATTTGTTGACACATCTCAAATAGTATTCCATCAATTCCTGGAGACTTGTTTTTCACCATTGCCTTCAGTACAGCTTGGGCTTCTACCTTCAATATCATCCATGCTTGATCATATACTACCTCCTGAAATGGTTGAAGGCTGACTAATTCTGGCTGGTACGGTGACTGTTTGTATTCCTTCCATCTTCTTTTGATGCTTCCTGTGTTATTTGATTTTTTGCCATTATAATCCTTCGATATTGCAACTCGAGGCTTTTCTTCAGTTTTTCTTCAGTTCTTTCAGCTTGAGAAATGCCGAGTGTGTTCTTTCCTTTTGGTTTTTTAATTCCAGGTCTTTGTACATTTCATTATAATATTTTACTTTGTCTTCTCAAGCCACGCTTTGAAATCTTCTGTTCAGCTCTTTTACTTTGTCATTTCTTCCATTCACTTTAGCTACTCTGTGTTCAAGAGCAAATTTCAGAGTTTCTTCTGCCATCCATTTTGGTTTTTCTTTTTTTCTTTTCAGTCTTTTTAATGACCCTTTGATATCTTCATGTACGATGTCCTTGATGTCATCCCACAACTCATCTAATCTTCAGCCATTAGTGTTCAGTGCATCAAATCTATTCTTGAGATGGTCTCTAAATACAGGTGGGATATACTCAAGGTCATACTTTGGCTCTCGTGGCCTTGTTTTAATTTTATTCATCTTCAGTTTGCGTATGAGCAATTGGTGGTCTGTTTTGTGTCAGCCCCTGGCCTTATTCTGACTGATGACAGTGAGATTCTCCATTGTCTCTTTCCACAGATGTAGTTGATTTGATTCCTGCGTATTCCATCTGGCGAGGTCCACACGTATAGTCACCATGTATGTTGTTAAAAAAGGTATTTGCAATGAAGAAGTCAGTCTTGAAAAATTCTATCGTGCTATCTTTAGCATTGTTTCTATCACCAAGGCCATGTTTTCCAACTATAGAACCTTCTTCTTCATTTCCAACTTTGATATTACAATCACCAGTAATTATCAATGCATCTTGATTGCACGTTTGATCGAGTTAAGACTGCTGAATTTAGTAAAAATCTTCATTTTCTTTATCATTGACATTACTGGTTGGTGCTTAAATTTGAATAGTAGTTGTATAAATGATTTTTCTTGTAGGTATATGGATATAATTCTATCACTGACATCACTGTAGTTCAGGATAGATGTTGAAATGTTCTTTTTGATGATGAATGCTATGCCATTCCTCTTCATTTTAGAATTCCTATCATAGTAGATGAAATGACTGACTGATTCAAAATGGCCAATACCAGTCCATTTCAGCTCACTAACGCCTAGGATATTATTGCTTTTTATGCATTCTATTTCATTTTTGATGAATTCCAATTTTCCTAGATTTATACCTTATACATTCCATGTTCTGATGATTAATGGATGTTTGCAACTGTTAATTCTCATTTTGAGTCATGCCACATCAGCAAAGGAAGGTCCCAAAAGCTTTATTGCATCCACATAATTAAAGCCAACTCTACTGTGAGGAGGCAGCACTTCCCCAGTAGTATTTTAAGTGCCTTCCAACCTGAGGAGGTTCATCTTCTAGAAATATATCAGACAATGTTCTGCTGTTATCCATAAGGTTCACACAGGCCTTTTTTTTTTTTTTTTTTGAGAATTAGACAGCCAGTTCCTTCTCCCCAGCCTATCTTAGTCTGGAAGTTCCACTGAAACCTGGCCACCATGGTTGACCCTGCTGGTATTTGAAACACCAGTAACATAGCTTCCAGCATCACAGCAACACGCAAGCCACCACTGTAGGAGAAACTGACAGATGAGTGGTGGAATAACAGCATAGTATGTTCAATTTATTATAAAATCCTAGGCAGATAACTTAATCTTTCTTCATTGATTTCCCCATTTGTAAAACAGAAATGACAATAGCTGTCCTCTCTACCTTACAGACTATTATGCACTCAGTGTCTGCTTCACATCATTGTGCATATGTGTGTGTGTGTGTGTGTGTGTGTGTGTGCTAATTTAAGTTCATAATAACCCTATGAGTTAGGTATTATTAGTTCCAATTACATGGTGAAGAAATAAATGCTTTATGAGGTTAAACTATGTACTCAAATAACATGTATAATAAGAGACAGAGGCACAATTTGGTCCTGTATCTGCTGGACATCAAATATTATGCCTTGCCTATGATACTATACTGTTTGTCATGATGTATAAAAAAGTGCCTTTAAACTACAATAATCTGTTCCAATATAAAGTGGTATTGTCACTATTATATTTACACCTCAGATAAATAAAAATGCAGATCAACTAGCCAGTGGAGAGGATGGGGCAGGGACACTCAATTGGATGATATTTCATGAGTCTTTCTGGCTCTGGAAATCTTTAGTTAGATGTGTAAAATGATCTGATTATCTGTGCGATTTTATATTACAGTGTAGAAAGAATCTCTCCTTGGTTTGTTATCAAGGAATGAAGGCAAAGTCTATGTCCTTTATGTGTTTTACCTCATCTATGACACACATCATGTGGCCTCTTCTAAGGAAAATAGCACCAAACCCCAGAGGAGTTAATATTGGCTCGCTATATTTAGAATTGTAGAATTTCAAAATCGTAGAGCTGTAAAGAATTGAGAGATCAGATGATCTATCTTCCCACCCAATGCAGAAATTTCTTTTCTAAGATTAAATATAAAAGGGAGGATCATTCATTTATATTTCTCAAAAAGTTTTATTTGAAAATGACAAAAGCAATATTCCGTGTATCTTTCTCAGGATAACCAGGGAAAGTATGACACTTCATTCCGTAATATATCTCTCAGGAAAATAAGTAACAAATCATGTTGATCCAAGAAGCAGCAGATGCTTTTCTGGGGGTCCCCAAGACACCACGTTCAGAGATTTGCCAGAAGGACTCATGGGGCTCAGCATATAGTTGTACTCACGGCTAAGATTTATTTCAGCCACGTAATATGCAAATGTATGCATAAATTATACATGCACAGCAGGATCATAACAGGAAAAGACATAGATGGAGTCAGAAGAAATCCCTGGACAGGGTTTCTAATGCTCTCTCCTTGTTATGAGGTCACAGATCACATTCCTCCCCCAGCAATGAAAGTGCAGCAGCAGGTATGTTATGTTTCTGCCTAGGGAAACCTATTACAGAATCAACACCTAAGTTTTTTTATTGTGGGGTGGTAAGAGCTTGGCTGGTAACAAAAGTCAGCAGTTCAAATCCACCAGCTACTCATTGGAAACCCTATGGGGCAGTTCTCTGTCTTATAGGGTCGCTATAAGTCGAAATCAACTTGACTGCGAGGGGTTGTTTTTTATTGTCCGTGTAGGAGGAATCCCTGGGTGGCACAAATGGTTAAGCACTCGACTACTAACCAAAAGGTAGTGCTTTGAATCCACCAAGTCACCTTGGAAGAAAGGCTTAGTGATTTGCTTCCAAGAGCTCACAGCCTTGAAAACCCCTATGGAGCACAGTTCTACTCTGCAACACATGAGGTCCCTGTGAGTTGGAATCAATTTAATGGCAACTGTGTTCTGTTTTCTTTTTTGGTTCATGTAGGCACTCTCTGCCTAGGCACATACCAAAATTCCAGTCTCCCAGAAGGAAATCAGGTGCTTAGTATAAACAAACAGTTTAGGAAACATAGGAAAGCTAAGTTCCCAGACAACAGCCAAGGCCCAAGCTTGCAAGCAGGCTATTCTAAGAACGGCAGTTTCAGTCCTGCTCTGTTAACTCTTTCCTGCATACCACCATTGCCCAAATGGTGCTTCTTTCTAAGCAGTAGCGAAATCAATTTTAAGTGCATTTTCAATCTCATCAAAGAATTAAATATCTTCCCTGTAGCACCTGAATAGCCAATGGGAGGTGTGGAATGGTTGACAACACTTAGGACAGGAATTCAGTCTCTATGCTGAAGGACGATTTTCTTTGTAGTCAACAATATTTGAGGAATTTAATATTATATTATGTAGTACTGTTAGGCTCAGACATGCAAAGTGTCTGCTATTTTAAATCCCACCCTAAATTCTGTCTGTGTGTTTATGTTTTATTTTTAATCAGTATAGAAAGCAAGGCCAGAAACATACACATCAAACCATGAAGAATAGTTACTTCTGGGGAGTGGGATTTTGTTGAGAGAGTAGAGAGGGATGGGGTGACTTGCATTTTTTACACTTTTGCATTGTTTGAATATTTTCACAACAGATATGTATTACTATTGTTATTTAAGTTAAAGAAAAACAACTGTTAAAACTTTAAAAAAAGGAAAGATAAAGATGTGAGGCAGCACACATTATAAACAACTAAAGCATGTTCTGGCCTATACACGCACACCCACACACACACGCACACACAAACAAGACAGAAAATACAAACCCCTAGGAAGACAAAAAAAAAGCGCACTCTAAAGCTAGTTTGCCCTGAAAGTAATTCATATTCTGGAAGTACCAAATGATCAATGAAAATGAAAGACCAATTTTTGCAACATCTTCTGCATCACTACTAAAAATCCGTTCTTATTTAAGGTAATGCATCAACAAAACCATGACTTCGCACTTCGTATTCTGTACACATAATGCAAGTATTAAAATTCCTCATACAAGAAGCATAACTGAAAATACTTTCTTAATAAAAGATATGGGAAATCCAGTCCACCTTCCTCAACAAAATAACTCACATATTTCCCCTATCAATCATTTATTCCTGAACATTATCTTCTATGTTAAAACACAGAACGAACGTTCTTCATTTTAAAAACAAAACCAAGAAAACACACTGAAGAAAAGTACTTAGAAAAATAAAACTTTGCAAATGTACAATGTAATTCTAACCAAAATCAAATCACAGTAAAGAAAAGCTACGCCCTCTTAACTGCAAAGAAGGTAGTTCAGATAGTAAACCCATTACAAAATACAGGGTCATTCTAACCTTTTCTTGCTCTTCTCCATTTTGAATATCATTTTATCATTTTAAGTATGACATAGGGTTCAAATAGGCACTCTTGACTCAAGATTCTTAGCATATTTCAGATACTAAAGTGTATCATTAAATGTAGGTTCTTTTTTGGCAAAACATCATCCTGATCCAGCTAACGCTTGCATGCACTTTAAAATCCAGTTTTTTCTCAAAAAATTTGTTGAGAAAAAGTTTTGTTGTAAATCTCTTTGACTTTTCTTCTTGAGAAACTATTTTGAAGCACCCTTCACACAAGTAATATGTAATTTAAGTGTTGTAGAAATAATCTTACATTAAGATTAGAAGGTCGATATAACCTACAAAGTTATTTTTTGACATATCTTTACAAACACCAAGATGCCTTTTCCTTCCAGAATTAATATTTAATAGGGGAGAGGTTATAAAGAGAGGAGAAACATTTACTTTTTAAAGAGATGGGGAAATATTTTTTTAAAAGAATGTTTTGGCAAAATAAGATTTTTGGGGATATGCAATAAAATGAAAGATAAAAAGTAACACAGTAAAAAGGAACAGATCCATGCCAGTCTGATTGTTTACATCATTTATTCACCTTATCTAACCAGGTTCATGATTTTTTTAATTTTTTTTATTGTTGTAATTAAATGAAGTTTACTTTCCAAGTTAGTCTCCCACACAAAATTTTTTTTTACATACATTGTTATGAGACCCTAATTGCTCACCCCATTCTGTGACAGCACACTCCTCCTTTCTGCCCTTGATTGCCCATGACAGTTCAACCAGCTCCTAACTTTCTCTGCCTTCCCATCTCACCTCTGGAAAGAAGCTGCCCCTTTGGTCTCTTGTATCTACTTGAATAAGAAGCACACTCTTCACAAGTATCACTTTCTGTCCCACAGTCCAGTCCAATCCCTGTCTGAAGAGTTGGCCTCGGAAATTGTTTTAGTTCTGGGCTGATAGAGTCCAGGCGTCATGCTTTCCGGGGCACATCCAGTCTCAGTCAGACCATTAAGTCTGGTCTTCTTACTAGAATTTGAGTTCTCCATCCCATCCTTCTACTGCTCCATCAGGGACCCTCTGTTGTGTTCCCTGTCAGGACGTTCATTGGTGGTAGCCGGGCACCATCTAGTTCTTCTGGTCTTAGGCTGATGAAGTCTCTGGTTTATGTGGCCC
>NW_004443996.1:4263213-4288492 GCF_000243295.1 Trichechus manatus latirostris
CTTCTGTGACTGACTAAATTCACTCAGCATAATAAGTTCCAGCTTCCACCATGTTATATGTTTCACAGCTTCATCATTGTTCTTTATCGCTGCGTAATATTCCATTGTGTGGATATACCATAATTTGTTTATCCATTCATCCACTGAAGGGCACCTAGGTTGCTTCCATCTTTTTGCTATTGTGAACAGTGCTGCGATGAACATGGGTGTGCATATATCTAACAGGTTCATGAACTTGTAAATGAAAATCTTAAATGGAAACTACAGAAAGTACACATAAAATGTTGTTATTTTATTCTTACTAATTTTACCCCCATCATGTATGCAAAAAGGAGCCCTGGTAGCACAGTGGTTAAGCACTCAGCTGCTAACTGAAAGGTTGGCAGTTCGAACCCACGAGCTGATCCATAGGAGAAAGATGTGGCAGTCTGCTTCCATAAAGCTTTATAGCCTTGGAAACCCTATGGGGCAGTTCTGCTCTGTCTTATAGGGTTGCTATGAGTCCGAATCGACTACAGGGCAATGTTTTTTTTTGGTTTTATATATGCAAACAGATTTAGACAAAGACGCAATGGAAAGGTCTTCTAGGACAATTTGAATATTTCCATTATTAAACAACACTGCCCTTTGTTTTATGTTTCTCAGGTCATATTTTTCTGTTTCCTTTATTTCTTCTGAAAACATGAATTATACAGCCTCTTTAAATGCATTTTGTTGTTTAGCTTTATGTGAAATTAAGAATTTGACATCTTTGACCACTTAAAATTATTTATGATTTTTAAAAAAATTTTCTTACCAGTGAACCATGTTCAGTCTCTAAATACACAGGCAATGAATTATACTCAAATTCATTTAAGACAAATGGCTAAGAAAATAGCAGAGGGTGGACACCTGCAAAAGTAATACTTTCTCTATGTTCTGTCTTCAGCCAAATTTCCCATAAGCATTTTATTCCCATCTCCCTAAGAGTTTACCAGCACAAGTTTTGCTATGCAAGCTATAAAGAATGAATTTAACAGAAATGGTTCTACCCTTCTTCATAATACAAGTGAAGGAAATGCCTCCCAAGACCCTCAAGTTACATTTGAAGATATGTCATATAAGCCAGAAGTCTTCAAACATTAACCCAACTTCCTCACCGAGCTCTATCTCCACTTAGAGAATTCTTAGCATCCTAGCCTTTCTTTTAATCCAAATACTTTCTAATCTTACAACCTTAATGTAAATAGCAAAGGATCTGCAAAAAGAGAGTCTCTCCTCTCTCCTTAAGACTATCTCTTAACTTTATCCCCTGAGGACACAGTTAAGTCTCCTCAACCTAATTTCTATGACTCATGAACACTGAAATATTCCTGGCCACATTTATTCTCTCTCTACTTCTCTACTTGAATTCATTTCAAAATGTCCCTTTAGAAAAGTAATATTATAAAAATTGTTTCTTTTGTCTTCTATTTCCCATGAAATATATTATTACTCTTAACGGCATGGATGATTTGATTTTTATCTATAATGATTTGAATATTAGCATTTTTGGAAACAGTGGTATTAATAAGTGATATATATTATATTAATTAACAACCATATATTTAAGTTTATAAATGACACATTATCTTGATTTTTCTTCAGACATCACAATTGGTTTCCACATGTCTCTGCTGGGATAATTGTGAGTGGGTTAAAACAAATTTTGTGCTATATTGTCCCCAATCCTCCTCCCCTTGAACTTTGAAAGATTTAGTTTCCTAGATACCCAGTACCCTCATGGTATATCCCATGGGAAGTTTGTTCTAGTCTCACCCATTCCCTTTACTTTCATCACTGCATCAGGACCCTGTAATTCTGAGAACTGCCAAGTAACTTGAGCTAATGTATTAATAACTTTTCCTTTTCAAATAAGACTTATATTTTAACATCTACCATCACCCAAATAAATGGATGAAAGAGGCATTGGTGGGAAATGTATTTTAGGTACCATAGCAGGTGTCTGGGAGAAATGTTTCTCAGAAAAGTAACCTTTACCAAGTATACTTTACATATAGATATAGGTACATTCAGGTCTGAACATTAGCTATAATATCCAGAATCTATGAACCATTTATAACTCGGATTTTACAGACTGAACTTGAATCAATTCTTCTTACACATCAGCTGAATCAACTTTCATTACATATTGAAGGATGGTGGTGGTGGGGAAATCTTACAGGAAACACATAACAATCATCAGTCTAACAGCTTGACACCTGGCTTGGTATTTCAAAGCCTTCTCTCAATTATCCTAGCATGAAAATAATTCAGAAACTTCATCTAGATGAAGTTATTTGTATTATTCTCTTGATCATACTCAAAATAGTAACCTATCACAATATAATCACTCATAAGGCTGGCTACTAGGAAAAATACACACATGAATCATTCTCATCTTGGTATTTATGAGTTACCAACTCAAAAAATTTGACATAATTCTCACTTGAAGGTACAGTTCAAATGGAGAACAAATTTTCCTGACAGAAGGAGAAATCAACAGTAATTTATTTTGTGAAAGCAAGAGGTTTAATTCACAGGCATGAACACAAAACAGTGAATTCTCCTGTAAGATGTGTTCCTTTTGGTTTCGTGTTTTACTGAATAATATTCTATGAATATCTAGAATGCTTTTAAAAGGCAAGTTTGGAGGATATGCTTTCTGATTTTCTAAAATGCAGCATATCAGGGCAAAAATATAGGACTGTCCATGAGTACTGTCCCGCCTGATGATTAGTGGTGTGTCCATGAGGAAATCAATTCATCTGCCTTTTCAGTTGGAGAAAATAGCATATTAAGAACAAATTATAATGATTAGTCCTGCCTTATAGCAAGGTCCTTTATGTCCCTGACTGAACCCATTTGTAAAGGGTTTAAGATGCCCCTCTGTTAAACTGAATTCTGTTTACAGTGAAAGGTATATAGTGAGGTTTCCAGGTCCTTCTAGCAAACATGTTATAGAGATACTGTCAAAAATTTTACTTGTTAATCAATTTCTTTCTTCATAAGTAAGAATAAAAACACCATTTATTCTTGTTCATAATTATTACAATATTGAAATATATCTTTTAGGGAGGAGTTCTGTTTTTTCTAAGATGAAGATTATCTACTGGCTGTCTTCCCCAGTATCAATACAGAAGAAATTATCGAATCAAGAGCAAAACGAACAAAAAAACATACTTCAGAAACTAATAAAAACAAAACCCCACAAGAATCTCATGGTTAGACTGCCTTGGGAAGCTTTGTTTTTAACAGGTATGTGTGTGTGTGTGTGTGTGTGTGTGTGTGTGTGTGTGTGTGTGTTTGTGCTGGAAGTGGATAGATGTGTATACAGCCCAGAGGAGAGGACATCTTGAAGTGGCACTGAGAAGATTGGTTAGAGGAAAATTGTTTAGCTTCTGGTTTTTCAGAGTAAAACAACTTCAAAAGAAAGATGAGAAACTAGACAATATAAACAATGTGGAGCAGAAGTAGTGGAACAAACAGATTAAGAATTTTAAATAAGTGTAATAAATACAATTAAGGAGATGAAGAAAAATATAAACTACATCAAACAAAACAGAATAAAGTATAAAAAAGGCCAAATGCAAATATTAGGTAAGAAAAATATAATTGAGATAAATAACAGAATAGATGGAATATATACAGAATAGATGGAATATATAATTCTATCTATTCTGTTATTTACATAATGGTTACAATGAAACAACAATTCATTGGAGAAAAGATCAAATTAAGGAACTTTTGACAAAGATGGCAAGAAAAGATAGAGAAAAAATGCATAAAGGAATAGCTAAATCATGAAGAATAAAATTATATGGAAAAAAATGTCAACAGCGAGATATTAGAAGAAAAGGGTAGAAATAACAATGAAGGGAAAATATTTGAAGAAATAATGAGGATAAATGGCCCAAATTAATGGAAAAAAGGTTCAAGACCTCAGAAAGGAATTATAGGAAATCAAACATGGAGGTAAAATAAAAAACTCGCTTAGACCTATTATAGTGAAATGTACGATTATAAAAAAACAAAATAAAATTATAAAAGCTTTCAAAAGTAAAGATCAGATCACAAACACAGGAACAAGAAGCAAATGTTCATCAAACTTCTCAACAGTGACACTAGATAAAACAGAGGGTAATATTGTCAAAGTATTGAAGGAAAATAACTTTGAAGTTTTTTTTTCAATTGTGCTTTAGCTGAAGGTTTACAGAGCAAATTAGTTTAACATTAAACAGTTAATACACATATTGCTTTGTGACATTGGCTGCCAACCCTGAAATGTGTCAACACTCTCCCTTTCTTGACCTTGGGTTCCCCATTTCCATTCATCCAGCTTTCCTGTTCCCTCCAGCTTTCTTATCCTTGCCCCTGGGCTAGTGTGCCCATTAAGTCTCATATACATGGTTTAACTACATGTATTATTGTTTGTTTAACAGGCCTGTCTAATCTTTGGCTGAAGGGTGAACCTCAGAAGTGATTTCAGTACTGAGTTAAAAGGGTGTTGGGGGCCATACTCTCGGGGTTTCTCCAGTCTCTGTCAGACCAGTAAGTCTGGTCTTTTTTGTGAGTTAGAATTTTGTTTTACAGTTTTTCTCCAGCTCTGTCAGGACCCTCTATTGTGATCCTTGTCAGAGTAGTTGGTAGTGGTAGACGGGCACCATCTAGCTGTGCTGCACTCAGTCTTGTGGAGGCTGAGGTAGTTGTGGTCCATTAGTCATTTGGACTAATCTTCCCCTTGTGTCTTTGGTTTTCTTCATTCTCCCTTGCTCCAGATGGGGTGAGACGAGTAGAGTATCTTAGATGGCCGCTCACAAACTTTTAAGACTCCAGACGCTACTCACCAAAGTAAGATGTAGAACATTTTCTTTATAAAATATGTTATGCCAATTGAGCTAGATGTCCTCTGAGACAATGATCCCCAGCCCTCAGCCCAGTAACTCGATCCCTCAGGGAGTTTGGATGTGTCTATGAAGCTTCTATGACTTTGCCTTGGTCAAGTTGTGCCAGCTTCCCCAGTATTCTATACTGTCTTACCCTTCACCAAAGTGAAGTTGAAGTTTTATATCCAGCTAAATTTTCATTAAATTTGAAGACATAATAAAAAATATTCTCAGGCATACAAGACCTCAAAATGTTTGCCACACAAAGACCTGTATTGAAAATACTTCATGAGAAAGTATGAAGAAGAGAAACAAATACAGAGGATGTCACAAAAGATCTAAGAAGGGTTGTCAAATAGCTTGGTAAAGTTTATGGTATCCAAATTTTTACACTCACCCCTTTTCCATCAAGTAGATTCTGACTCATAGTGACTCTACAAGACAGAGTAGAACTGCCCCCATAGGGTTTCCAAGGAGTGGCTGGTGGATTCAAACTGCCAATCTTTTAGTAAGCAGGGGAGCTCTTAACCACTGTGCTACCAGGGCTCCAATTTTTTTTCACTTAGATCATACAAAAGATAAAGTTTATAAAATCTCAGAAAAATTTCAAATTCCAGACAATACCATGATGATGGCAAAAACTTCCAAACAACATAAAGGCATGTTCAAATACTTGTATTTTAGGAGGAAGATAAAAATATTGGTAAATTAAAAAAAAAATCAGTGGTGATAAATATATGTGGTATGAATACCAAGTCAAGGACAACCAGTATAAGGAAAAAAAAAAAAGAATGTATAACTTTTAAGGAGTCCTTGGGTGACACAAATGGTTAAGCTCTTGACTACTAGCTGAAAAACTGGCAGTTCAAGCCCACTCAGAGGCATTTCAAAAGACAAGCCTGGCAATCTGCTTCTGAAAGGTCACAGCCTTGAAAACCCTATGGAGTGGTTCTACTCTGCACACATGTGGTCACCATGAGTTGAATTGACTCAAAGTCATCTAACAATAGCAATAACATAACTTTTACACCAGAGAGAAAACAAACATCTAGATGAAAGCAAAGTATATAATAAATTAATAATAAAGCAGACAGTAAGCAGATAATATGAAACACGATTACAAAAAAAAAAACCCTAACATAATCATAATTGTAAATGGGTTAAATTCAGTATTGTAAGACAGAGAATACACATACTAGATATACAACAAGAAGTTCCAGTCTGTTATCTACAAGTGTCATAGTTAAAAAGACACAGAAATTTTTAAAATAAAAAGATAGAAAAATATACACAAAGCAAAAGCAAACACATATAAAGCTGACTTGACAATAATATCTGAAAAAATAGAACTAAGAGCAGAAAAAAAATCATAAGGAACAATAAAGATGGTATATACTTCTAAAAGGAATAGTGGAATGAGAGTAAATACCCAACAATTTTTATTAAGTAATAAAAATTACAAAGATAAAAAGCTAAATTAAAAATTGCAGACAGATTTTTAAGAAACCTCTTTCAAAAATGGATACATCAAGCAGACCAAAAATAAGCAGATATTTGGGGACTTAAATAATAATATGGATATGGATAATGTTGAGGTATTAATTACACATTCATATTTTTCTAACTCAACAATAGGTAATGCACATTATTTCAGAGCGCTCTCAGTTATTTACAAAAACAGACCATTATCTGATCACAAGGAAATCATCAATAAATTCCAATGGAAAAAGGAACATACACACTATGTTCTACAACCATATGCTTGGAAATTAAATAGCACCTTATTAAAATCACGATTGGGTTAAAAAGAAAAAAGGGAAATACAGAGCTATTTAGAATTCAATGATAATAAAAGCACTATATTATAAAATTTGCATGACATGATGTAAACAGTACTTGGAAACTTATAGCTTCAAATAAATTTAACAGGGAAAAAGAAGGGCAAAAAAATAAATAATCTGAACTTTCAATTCAAGAAGTTGGAAAAAGAGTAACAGTAAACACCAAAAGGAAAGGAAAGAAATAAATTTTTAAATAATAGTAGAAAGCATAATAGAAAACAAAACAACAACAAAACACCCAAAGGATTGATTATCTATGGTATGCAAAAACCTTCTCAAAATCAAAATAAAAACGCTATCAATACCAAAGAAAAATGGTCAAATACATGAACAGGTAATTTATATAAAGGGAAACAGAGAAAGGTTAACAACCATAGGAAATGATGCTAAATTTATTGTTTAGCAGAGAAAACAAAATGAAAATATTTTAGATCAATCAGACTTACAGAAATTAGAAAACTAAATAATGCCAAGTGTTGTTTGCAATACACTAAAATAAAAATCCTCATGCTTTCCTAGTGGGAGTATAGATTGATGCAGCCATATTGGAGAACAATCTTTCCATACTTAGTCAATTTAAATATACCCACATCCTAGACCTAGAAATTTTGCTCTTGTGTATATAACCCTAAGACATTTGAACTCAGATCCTTAAGGGAACATGTATGAGAGTGTTTACTTCACTGCTGTTTATGGCAGCAGGGAGTTGGAAGCAACATGGATGTCTATTCAACATAACAGAATGGAGATACATATCATGGAGTAGTGTGCAGAAACAATTAGAAGAAATGATTTAGATGCACACATAACAACATGAATAGATCTTTAAAAACAAAGAAATAAAGTTTAATTTATAACAATAAAATTTGTATAAATGAAAAATGAAAACAAGTACACATATACCCAAAACCCATGTAGCATGTTTGTCTATGGTGGGGGTGGCTGGGTAATAAGAGTATGTTCTGGGATTAAAGGGGAGTAGATAGATGAATAGAGAGAGAGAGACATAAAATACTGTCCTTACAGGAACAAAGAAGGATAATGTATGAACTGAGGAATATGATAAACAGTCATTCCAAAAAAGGCAGATCCATTCAATGGAGCAGACACTTGTTGATCTTAATACAGCCTCAACACTATCAATGAAATTGGTGAATAGGATTTTTTTTTTTGGTGAAAGTATACACAGCAGAACATACAACCATTTAACAATTTCTACATGTACACTTCAATGACATTGGTTACATTCTTCATGTTGTGTCACCATTCTTGCTATCTCTGCTCATATTGTTTCGTCACCATTGATTTAGATTTACTACTCCCTAAACTTCTTAGATGTTGCTTTGAGGACTAAGGTGCGCCTGACCCAAGCCATGGTATTTTCAATTGCCTCATATGCATGTGAAAGCTGGACAACGAATAAGGAAGTCTGAATATAAATTGATACCTTTGAATTATGGTGTTGGCAAAGAATATTGAATATACCATGGACTGCCAGAAGAATGAACAAGTTTGTCTTGGAAGAAGTACAGCCAGAATGCTCCTTGGAAGCAAGAATGGTGAGACTTTGTCTCACGTACTTTGGACATGTTATCAGGAGGGACCACTCCCTGGAGAAGGACATCATGCTTGGTAAGGTAGAGGGTCAGTAAAAAAGAGGAAGACTCTCAACGAGATGGATTGACACAGTGGCTGCAACAATGGGAGTTCAAGCATAACAATGATTGTGAGGATGACACAGGACTGGGCAGTGTTTCCTTCGGTTGTACATAAGGTCACTATGAGTCCAGAATGACTCAACGGTACCTAACAACAACAACAAAATTTTTATCAAGAAGGCCTGGTGGTGCAATGATTAAGCACTCCTCTGCCAACTGAAACGTTGGCAGTTCAAACCCTCCAGCAGCTCTGCTGGAGAAAAGACCTGGAGATCTGCTCCAGTAAAGATTACACACAGACACACACAAAGTTCTCATCTATGCTTTAGAGTTACTGTTGTCAATTTGTTCTCATATAAATAACTCTTTAAAGGAGCACACTGCTCAAAGCAAACATTTTTTTTTCTAATTTAACTAAACTGTTGTTTAGTTTAATGATGATTTCAGGGGCTAGTTTCGGTTCAAGGTCTAAAGATATTCTCAGGGCAATAGGATTAGGGGTTCCTCCAGTTTCAGTGGATCCAGTAAGTATGGATTCTGTAAGAATTTGAAATTCTGTTCTACTTTCCTACCCTTTTGATATGGATCCATCTACTGAGTCCTTAATGAAAATGTTCAGTAATGGTAGGCTGGCACATTCAGTTCTGCTCTCCTGACAAAGAAGGCAGTAGTTGATGTAAGCAGTAAGATCTGAAGTCTATTTCCTTCTGTGATTCCTGGGTCTTCTTCCTCTGCTGTTCAAAGCAAATAGAGACCAATTGTTGTATCCTGGCTGGGTACTTGAGGCGGGACACCAATTGGTCATCACAGTTTCCATTGCCAGCTGTGAGAGATCATTCAGCAATTTAACAATAATTGCCCTAGGCACTATTTTCTGTAGTTAGCCCCTGTATATACATTAGGGACCTAAAAGTAACAACATGAACAGACATACGTATAAGTATGTTCATTGCAGCACTATTCGAAAAAGCAAAAGGTGGAAATAAGTGCCTATCAACAGATGAATGGATATATAGTAATAAAATTAAAGTCCAGATTAATGTATATAATATTTTTTCAGTTCATTTAAGGAAAAATAGTTAGGCCTCTGTGTATATGGTCATATGGTAGTTCTGGAGCCCTGATGGCACAGTGGTTAAGTGTTTGGCTGCTAACCAAAAGGTCAGAAGTTTGAATTCACCAGCAGCTCTTTGGAAACCCTTTGAGACAGTTCTATTCTGTCCTATAGGGTCACTATGAGTTGGGATTGACTTGATGGCTTTATTTTATTTTATTTTTTGGCTTATGGTAGTTCTATTTTTAATTTTTTGATGAAAGGCCACACTGTTTTCCACAATGGTTGTACCATTTTACATTCCCACCAGCAATGGAAAAGGTTTCTGATCTCCCCACATCTTCGCCAACATTTACTTTCTTTTTTTGTTTGTTTTTTGATTATTGTCATTCTAGTAGGAGTGAAGTGGTATCTCATTGTAGTTGTGAATTGCATATCTCTAATGGCTAATGAGGACCACTGGTGGCACAGTGGTTAAAACGCTCAGATGCTAATCAAAACCCACCAGCCACTCTGCAGGAGAAAGATGTGGCTTTCAGCTTCCATAAAGATTTACAGCCTTGGAAACCCTATGGGGCAGTTCTACTCTGTCCTGTAGGGTCGCTATGAGTCTGAACTGACTAGATAGCAGTGAGTTTGGTTTTATTTTTTTTAATGGCTAATGACAATGAGCGTCTTTTCATGTGTTTGTTGGCCACTTGAATATCCTCTTTGGTGAAGTGACTGTTCATGTCTTTTGCCTGTTTTTTGATTGGGGTATTTGTATTTATGTTGTTAAGTTGTAGAAGTTTTATATATATTTTGGATATTAGACCCTTATTGGATATACCATTCTGTAGGATTTTTCCCAGTCTGTAGGTTGTCTTTTTATTCTTTTGATAAAATATTTTGGTGAATATTAGTATTGATTATTATTAGGTCCCAATTATGCATTTTGTCTTCTGCGCTCATGCTTTTGTTGTTGTACTGATAATGTATCATTAGAAAAATCTAGGTCCCATAGCTTTGACCCTATCCACATACTCCTCACTTATTGACTATCTAATTATCTGACATTTCATATTTACATCAATAGTAAAAAATGTACTATCCATCTATTTTGTGCATTAATGATGTATGTCTGGCAGTAACAAACACAGAGGTACAAAGCAAGAGTAACGCTGGCTGTCATGGTTAAGGTTATGTGTCAGCTTGGCTGGGCCATGATTCTCAGTAGTTTGGCCATTATGTAATGATGTAGTTATCCTCTATTTTGCAGTCTGATGTGGTCATCCTCCATTTTCACATAATGCTGATTTTCACGTAATTACCTGGTCTTTGGAACCTAACAATGTTGATAATTGATGAGTGGGTGTATTTCTTCCAAGAACTTTGTGGTTTTAGATTTACCATTTAGGTCCTTGATCCATTTTGAATTATTTTTTATGTATGGTGTGAGGTATGGATTTTGCTTAATTTTTCTGCATGTAGAAATTCCATTTTCCCAACACCATTTGTTGAAGAGACTGTTACTTCCTCACTGAATGGAATTAGCACCCTCGTTGAAAAACAGTTGATCATCAAACTCATTGCTGGCAAGTCGATTCCAACTCATTGCAACCTTATAGGACAGAGTAGAACTGCCCCATAGGGTTTCCAAGGAGAGGCTAGTGGATTCGAACTGCAAACCTTTTGGTTAGCAGCCAAGCGATGTATGGATTTCTTTCCGGGATCTCAAGTCTATTCCATTGATCCATATGTTTGTCATCAAACCAGTACCTGGCTGCTTTGATTACCAAAGCTATATAATATGCTTTGAAATTAGGATATATGAGGTCTCCTACTTTGCTCTTCATCTTCAAAATTGCTGTGACTATTCAGGGCCTTGTGCCTTTCCATATAAAAGTTAATAATTATTTTTTCCATATCTGTAAAACATGCTATTGGAATTTTGATTGGAATTGCATTGAATTTATAGACAGTTTTGGGTAGTATTGACATTTTCACAATATTTTAGTCCAACCCATAAGCACAAAATGTTTTTCAGTTTGTTTTGGTCTGTTTTAGTCTCTTGCAGCAATATTTTATAATTTTCACTCTATAAATCCCTTATATCACTGATTAGGTTTATTCCTAGGTATATTATTCGTTTAGACATTATAGTAAATGGAACCGTTTTCTTGATTTTCTTTCAGACTTCTCTTTGTTAGTGTATAGAAACACAACTGATTTTCGTGTGTTGATCTTGTACCCTGAAACTTTGCTGAATTCTTCTATTAGTTCTAGAAGCTTTCTCGTGGATCTTTAGGATTTTCTATTTATAGGACCATGTTGTCTGCAAATAGAGATAGTTTTACTTCTTTCTTTCCAACTTTGATACATTTTATTTCTTTATTGTGACTTACTGCTCTTGCTAGGACTTCCAGTATGACATTGAATAGAAGTGGTAATAGTAAGCATCCTTGTCTTGTTCCTATTCTTAAGGGGAAGGCTCTCAGTCTTTCATTTAGTAGAACGTTGGCCATTGGTTTTTCATAGAGCCCTTAATCATGTTGAGGGAATTTCCTTCTATTCCTATCTTGTTGTGAGTTTTTAATCAGAAAATTGTTTTGGATTTTATCAAATGTCTTTCCTGTATCTATTGCAATGATCATGTGGTTCTTTTTTGATGTTGTTTTTCTATTAATGTGGTGTATTACATTGATAGATTTTCTAATGGCGAACCATCCTTTCATTCCTGGCATAAATTCCACTTGTTCATGGTGTATAATTCCTTTAATATGTTGTTGGGTTCTGTTCATTGGTATTTCATTGACAATTTTTGCATCTGTATTCATGAGGTATCTGCAGTTTTCTTCCCTTGTGATGTCTTTGCCTGGTTTTGGTATGAGGATAATGCTGGTTTCATAGAATAAGTAAGGGATTATTCTTTCCTCTTCTATACTTCGGAAAAGTTTGTGTGGGTTTGGTGTCAATTTTTCTCTGACTATTTGGTAAAATTCCTTAGTGAAGCCATCTAGTGCAGGGCTTTTGTTGTTGTTGTTGGGAGGTTTTTGATGACTGATTCAATCTCTTCTCTATTCATAGGTCTGTTGAGATTTTCTAGCTCTTTTTCTGCTAGTTTAGGTAGGTTATGTGTTTCTAGGAATTTGTCAATTTCTAAATTTTCAAATTTGTTGGAGTACAACTTTTGATAATATTATGTTATGACACTTCTTATTTCTGTTGGATGTGTGGTAATGTCTCTGACTTCATTTCTTATTTTGGTTATTTGCATCCTCTTACTCTTTTTCTTGTAAGTCTAGCTAAAGTTTTGTCAATTTTATTGATCTTTTCAAATAACTAGCTTTTAGTTTTGTTGATTTTCTTTATTCTTCTGTTCTCTCTTTCATTTATTTCTGCTTTAATTTTTATTATTTTCTATATTCTGGTAGGAATATATATTTTTTTTATTTCTTCAAGTTTGTAGAGTTAGACTGTTGATTTGAGGTCTTTCCTCTTTTTTGATCTAGGCATTTATTGTGGTAAATTTCCCTCGGATGACTGTCTTCACTGTATCCCACACTTTTTAAAATATATTTTATTGTATTTTTGGTGAAAGTATACACAGCAAAACAGGATACCAATGAACAATTTCTACACAAAATGTTCAAAGACCTGGGTTATATTCCTCACATTATTTCAACATTCTCACTATTTCCTTTCTAGTTGTTCCACTCTCATTAACTTAGTCCCACTACCTGCTCCCCCAACCTTGTCATTTATGCTTTATAGTAAATGTTGTCTACTTTGTCTCATATAGATTATTTTTTAAAGGAGTGCAGGGACTCAAGGGTAACATTCTTTACATTTTTGAGCTGATGTGCTATTTAGTTAAAAGGTAACTTCAGGAGATAGTTTTGGTTTAAGGTTTAAAGAGTATCTCAGGGCAATATCTTGGGGATTCCTCCAGTCTCAATGGTTCCAATAAGACTGGATTCTTTGAGAATTTGAAGTTCTGTTTCACATTTTTTCTCCCTTTCTATCAGGATACTTCCATGCTGACCCTGATAAGAACTTTCAGCGGTGGTAGCTAGGAACCATCTAGTTCTGGTCTCAAGGTAGAGGAAGCTGTTGTTCATGGACACAATTAGTCCTGTGATCCAGTTCCCTCTCTGATCCTTGGTTTTCTTTCTTTCTGTTTTGCTCCAGACAAGTAGAGAGCAATAGTAGTATCTTAGATGACTCTTGCAAGCTTTTAATACCCAAGAAACTACTCACCAAACTAAGAAGTAGCACCTAAACTTTATGAACTATATTATGCCAATTGTCTGAACAGTCCCATGAGAGTATGATCATAAGTCTTCAAAACAAGAAAACTAAACCAGTGAGGTGATTGGTTATGTTTAAGAAGTATCAGCATATAGCCCCTATTTGTTTTATTATACATATGTGTGTTTTATTTTATATATATTATATATTCATTGTTGTTGTTGTTGTAAAATTTACATAACACAGCATTTACCAATATATCTTTTCTCTTGTGTACAACTTAGCGGAATCAGCTACACTAGTCAAGCTGAGCATATTTCATTTGCATTTGTTGCTATCTTTCCCATCAACATAAACAAAAAGTAACTACTAGCTAGAGAATGATTCCCATTCTCCCCTCCCCCCACCCTGGAAACCACCAACGAACACTGGTGTCTGTATATATACTTGGTTTTGTCATTTCATAAAAGTGAGATCATACAATATTTGTACTTTTGTGATTGACTTACTTCGGTATAATGTCCTCCAGGTTCACTCATGTTTCAAGATGTTTCAGGAACTCATTTTTCTTTATGGCTGAGTAGTATTTCATTGTATTATGTACCACATTTTACTAATCTATCTATCCATTGATGGGCACTTAGGATGTTTCCATCTTTTTATATTGTGAATAGTGCTACAATGAACATAAGTGTGCATATGTCTGTTCATGTCTCTTCTATTAGATCCCTTGGGTATATACCTGGAAGTGGAACTGCAGGGTAATAAGGTAGTTCTATTTTTAATTTTTTGAGGAATCATCATACTGTTTTCCACAACAGTTACACCATTTTATATTCAAGCCAGTGGTGGATAAGGGTTCCAATCTTCCCACATCCTCATCAACATTTGTTGTTTTTTTTTTATATAATTTGTTTTGGTTGTTGTTGAAAATTTACACAGCAGAACATACACCAATTCAACAATTTCCATATGTACAATTCAGTAACACTGATTACATTCTTCAAGTTGTGCAAACATTCTCACCCTCCTTTTCCGAGTTGTTCCTCCTTCATTAACATAAACTTACTGCCCCCTAAGTTTTCTATGCAATCTTTTCAGTTACTATTGCCAATTTGTTTCCATATAGATAGATCTTAAAACAGTACAGTGATCAAGGCAGACATTCTTTACTAGCTAAGCAAAGCTATAATTTGGTTTTAAGAAGACTGCAGAGGTGCTTTTTCTTTAAGATTTAAAGATTATCTCAGGGCAATAGTTTCAAGGGATCATCCAGCCTCCATGGCTCCAGAAATCTGGATTCCATGAGAATTTCTGTTCTACACTTTCCCCCTTTTGATCAAAATTCTTCTATAAAATCTCTGATCAATATGTTCAGGAATTGTAGCCAGGCATCATCCTATTCTTCTGGTCTCATAACAAAGGAAAAAGTTGTTCATGGAGGAAATTAGACACACATTTCATAATATCTTCCTTTTCCTGACTCTACTTCTTTCTCTGGTGCTCCAGGAAAATAGAGACCAATTGTTGTGCCTTGGATAGCCACTTGCAAGGTTTAAGATCCCAGGCACTATGCAACTAACTGGCAAGTAGAACAGAGGCACTAAACATGTTATTAGACCAATTAAGTGGGATGTCCCATGAAACTACGACACTAAACCACCAAACCAAAGAATTAAACCTCATGAGGTGTTTGGTTATACATAAGCAGCCTCAGCTTATGCATAGGAATAGTCTTTGTCTTTGTTGTTAATATATCTATCACACAACTTTTACCAATTCAAATTTTTACAAGTGTACAACTTATTGACAGCAATTACATTAATCGACTGTGCAACAATGACAAGGGTGCTAAGTCAATTCTATGCAGAAAGAAGTGTCTCTTCAATAAATGGTGGTAGGAAAATTGGATTTCCACATGCAGAAAAATGAAACAGGATACATGCTTCACTCCATACACAAATACAACTTCAAAATGGACTAAAGACCTAAATGTGAAAGCTAAAACCATAAAATTCTTCGAAAAAATACAGGGCAAAGCTATCGGGCTTAGGTTTTAACAATGTATCATCTAACATAATAATAAAAGCACAAACATTAAGTCTGGTCTTCTTACTAATATTTGAGTTCTGCATCCCATCATTCTACTGCTCCATCAGGGACCCTCTGTTGTGTTCCCTGTCAGGACGTTCATTGGTGGTAGCAGGGCACCATGTGGTTCTTCTTGTCTCAGGCTGATGAAGTCTCTGGTTTATGTGGCCCATTCTGTCTCCTGGGCTAATACCTTCCTTGTGTCTTTGGTGTTCTTCATTCTTTACTCCAAGTGGTTGGGACCAATTGATGCATCTTAGATGGCTGCTTGCAAGTTTTTAAGACCCCAGATGCCACTCACCAAAGTAGGATGCAGAACATTTTTCTTAATAAGGTTTGTTATGCCAATTGACATAGATGTCCCCTGAAAGCATGGTCCCCCTACCCCGCATCCCTGCTACTCTGTCTCTCAAAGTATTTGATTGTATTGAGGAAACGTCTCAGCTTTGGTTTAGTCAAAGCATGGCCCCTGGTCTCTCCATCACCCCAGAACTAAAACAATTTCCGAGGCCAACTCTTCAGACAGGGATTGGACTGGACTGTGGGACATAAAGTGATACTCGTGAAGAATGTGCCTCTTATACAAGTAGATATAAGAGACCAAAGGGGCGGCTTCTGTCCAGAGGTGAAAGGGGAAGGCAGTGAGAGTTAGGAGCTGGTTGAACGTTCATGGGGAATCAGGGGCGGAGGGGAGGAGTGTGCTGTCGCAGAATGGGGTGAGCGGTTTGGGGTCTCATAACAATGTATGTTAAATAAATTCTGTATGGGAAACTAACTTGAAATGTAAACTTCATTTAATTACATAAATAAAAAAAATAAAGCACAAACAAAAAACAAAATAAATAAATGGGATCTCATAAAAATTAAATACTTTTTTCATCAAAAGACTTTACCAAAAGTGAAAAAAACAAGATACTGGTTTGGAGAATATCTTCAGAAGCCATATATCAGCTATGAATCTAATAAGAAAATATATATAAAACTTCAACAACTTAACAATAAAAAGAGAACTAATCCAATCATAAAATGTGCAAAGGACTTAAATAAATATTTCACCTAAAAGGGCATTCAAACGGCCACCAAACACATGAAAAGATGCAAAATGTCATTAGGCATCAGAGAGATGAAAATCAAAACCACAATGATATTGTATTTCACATCACGGGAGAAAAATGTGGCAGTCTGTTTCCCTAAAAATTACAGCCTTGGAAACTTTATGGGGCAGTTCTACTGAGTCATCCATGTTTGCTATGAGTAGGAATCAACTCAACAGCAACAGGTTTGGTTTATTTATTTGTTTTTTGGTTGTAAGATGGCTAAGATAAAAAAAAAAAAAAACAGAAAATAACAAATGTAAGCTAAGATGTAGGGAAATTGGAACACTTATCCATTGCTGGTGGGAATGCAAAATGGTAGAGCCACTGTGGAAATCAGTGTGGTGCTTCCTCAAAAAACTGAAAATATAACTTCTATTGTTGTTGTTGTTAGGTGCAGTTGAGTCGGTTCCAACTCATAGCGACCCTACGTACAACAGAATGAAATGCTGCCTGGTCCTGCGCCATCCTCACAATTGTTGTTATGCTTGAGCCCCCATTGTTGCAACCACTGTGTCAGTCTATCTCGTTGAAGGTATTCCTCTTCTTTGCTGACCCTCTGCTTTACCAAGTATGATATCCTTCTCCAAGTACTGGTCACTCCTGATAACATGTCCAAAGTATGTGAGATGAAGTATCACCATCCTTGCTTCTAAGGAGCATTCTGGCTGTACTTCTTCTGAGACAGATTTGTTCATTCTTCTGGCAGTCCATGGTATAGTCAGTATTGTCCGCCAACACCATATTTCAAAGGCATCAATTCTTCTTCGGTCTTCCTTATCCATTGTAACTTCTATATGACCCAGCAATTCTACTCTTAGGTATATACTCAACAGACTTGAAAGCACAGACTCAAACAGATACCTGTACACCAATGTTCATTGAAACATAATTCACAGTAGCCAAAATGTGGAAACATCCTAAATGCTCATCAACGGATGAATGGATAAACATAATGTGGTACATGCATACAATGGAATGCTACTCCACCAAAAAGAGAAAGGAAGTCTTGATTATGCTACAATATGGATGGAGCTTGAGAACATTATGTTAAGTAAATCACAAAAGGATAAATACTGTATGACTTCACTTGCATAAAAGAAAAAGAACAGGCAAATGTATAGAGACCAAAGTTTATTAGTGGTTACCAGCTGTGGGATGGGGAGGGGATATTGTTCATGGAGTACTGATTTTCAGTTTATGGTGATGTTTTCTGTTTTTCATCAACACCGTTTTAGCAGAGGTGAGGCAGTATCTCATAGTAGTTTTGATTTGCATCTCCCTAATGGTCTATGAAATTGAACCACTTTTTATGTGTTTGTTGGCCACTTGAATGTTCTCTTTGACGTGTCTATTCATCTCCTTTGCCCACTTTTTGACTGGGTTATCTGTATTTTTGTTGTTAAGTTATAGAAGTTTTACATATATTTTGGATATTAGACATTTATCAGATATGTCATTCCTGAGGATTATTTCCCAGTCCATAGGTTGTCTTTTTACTCTTTTGATAATTTCTTTTGATGAGCATAAGTATTTAATTTGTATGAAGTCCCAGTTATCTAATTTCTCTTCTGCTGTTCATGCATTTGTAGTTGTGTTTGATAATACCATATGTTTTGGTATGTTGTACTTTCATTTTCATTAAACTCCGTATTTGTTTTTTTTCATTTTACTCTTGATTTTTTTTCTTGTCCCATTGGTTGTTTAATAGTGTGTTATTTAGTTTCCATGTATTTGTATTTTATATTTTTCCTTGTAATACTAATTTCTACTGTTATTCCTTTGTAGTCAGGAAGATACTTTGTTACATTTCAATCTTTTTAAACTAGTCAAGACATTTTTTATGACCTAGCATATGGTCATTCCTGAAGAATATCCAATGTGTAATGGAGAAAAATGTATATTGTTCTGATGTTTGGTGGACAGTTCTATATATGTGTATTAGATCTACTTTATGATATTCTTCAATTTCTCTATTTCTGTACTGATAATCTTCCTGGAAGCTCTGCCCAGTTTTGACAATGTTGTATTGACATCCCCTACTATTATTTTAGAGTTGTTTATTGCTCCTTTCATTTTTGTCAGTGTTTTCTTTAAATATTTTGGTGCATTGATGTTGGGTGCATATATATTTATGATAGTTATATTTTCTTGATAGATTGTCACTTTTATCAATATGTAATGGCCTTCTTCATCTGTTATAATAGACGCTGACTTAAACTCTATTTTTTCTAATATCAGTATGGCCTCCCTTGCTCTCTTTTCATTACTATTTGCATGGAATATTACTTTTCATCCTTTCACTTTCAGGCTATTTGTGTCCTTGGGCCTAAGATGTGCCTCTTGTTTACAGCATATAGATGAGTCATTTTCTCTTATCCATTCTTCAACTCTCTACCTTTTGCATGAAAAGTTTATTCTATTTACATTAAGGTAATTATTGATAAGAAATTATTTATTCCTGTAATTCTGTTACTTGATTACTGTGTGTCTTATAATTTCTGTCTTACCATCTTGCAATTTTGTCATTGTTTGTGTTAAGTTGCTTTCCTGTGTTGAGTCTATTTCTTAACTTTACCTGTATTTTTAAAGTATTTTCTTAGTGGTTACAATAAAAATTATAATTGAGACCTTAGATTTACAATGACTTATCTTATTTTGATACCAACAATTAACATACAATATTAATAGTCTTAAATTCTAGTCCTAATTCTCCCATCCCTCCCCCGTCTGTTATTGTATCACTTTTCATATCATTATACATTCTGTGTCTTTTAGACTAAGTTTTTACTTGTTTCCTATACATTTGATGATATTAAGCTTGTCACACATAACAATTAAATTTACTCACTGAAAATACTGTTCAACAGGCCTTTTCGTTTGCTCTTGTCATTACCTTTATTGGAGATCTTTCCTTTTTTTTTTTTTAGATTTCTTCCCTGTGTACTAGATCAGGTAGTTGTCTAATGTTCTTTCTTTTCCACTTGAAGGACACCCTTTAGCAGTTTTTGCAAGGCAGGTCTGGTAGTAACAAATTCTAACAACTTTTGTTTGTCTAAGAATGTCTTGAAAATATCCTCCTTTTTGAAGTTTTACTGGATAAAGTATTCTTGGTTTACAATTTTTTTCAGCGCTTAATATGTATCCTTCCATTGCCTCCTGACGTCCAGTGTTTCTCTGGAAAATTCAACACTGATTCTTATTGAGGGCCCCTTTTATGTTATTTTGTGTTTTTCTCTAGTCTTTGGTTTGTCTTTGGTCTTTGTCTTTGTTTTTGGTCTTCAGGAGTTTGATTACAATGTGTCTTGGTGAAGACCTCTTTAGATTCATTCTACCTGGAATTCACCAAGCTTCCTGGAAACACAAGGGACCAATAGAGCAAAAAAAAAAAAAAAAAAAAGAAAAAAAACTCAAAAAAGAAAAGTAAATATGGAGAACTCCTACTTCCTGAGTTCAAAATTACTACAAAGCTATAGTATTCAAAGCAATATGGTAGTGGCATAAGGATAGACATATTAAGGGAATAAAATTGAGTGTCTAGAAATAAAACTTTACATTTATGTTTGATTTATTTTCAAGAACATTGCCAAGATATTTCAATGGGGCAAAGAATATTTCTTTCAGTAAATGGTGCTGGAACAATTGGATAACCACATGCAAAAGAATAAAGTTCGGTCCGTCTCTCTCACCCACAGCAATGAGCTAAAAATAGATCATAGAGCAAAATATAAGAGCTAAAAGTATAAAAATCCTATTAAGAAAACATAGGGGTAAATCTTTGTGACCTTGAGTTAGCCAAAGCCTTCTTAGACATGGCACCAGAAGGACAAGTAACAACAGAAAAATAGCTAAATTGGATTACATCAAAATGTAAAATCTTTGTGTTTCAAATAACATCATCAAGAAAGTGTAAGACATCCACAGAATGAGAGAAAATATTTGCAAATCATATATCTGATAAGGAGTTCACATCTAAAATAGATAAAGAAACCTTATGACTCAGTAATAAAAATAAAAACAATCCAATTAAAAATAGGCAAAAAATTTGAATGGAAATGTCTTCAAAGAAGATTACAAACAGCCAGTTATTGCTATTAGGTGCTGTCGAGTTGGTTGCAACTCATAGTGACCCTCCGTGCAACAGAATGAAACACTGCCTGGTCCTGTTCCATCCTCATAATCATTACTATGTTTGAGCCCCTTGTTGCAGTCACTATGTCAATTCATTCGTTGAGGGTCTTCCTCTTTTTTGCTGACCCTCTACTGTACCAAGCATGATGTTCTTCTCCAGGGACTGGTTCCTCTTCATAACATGTCCAAAGTATGTGATACAAAGTCTAGCCATTCTTGCTTCTAAGGAGCATTCTGGCTGTATTTCTTCGAAGACAGATTTGTTCATTCTTTTGGCAGTTCATGGTATATTCAGTATTCTTTGTCAACACCATAATTCAAAGGTATCAATTCTTATTCAGTATTCCTCATTCACTGTTCAGCTTTCACATGCATATGAAGCAATTGAAAACACCATGGCTTGGGTCAGGTGCACCTTAGTCCTTGAAATGACATCTTTGCTTTTTAACACTTTGCAATTTTGTCATTATTTCTGTTATGTTGCTTTCTTGTATTGAGTTTATTTGATTTCTTCTTTCTTAACTTTTACCTGTATTTTTTAAGTATTTTCTTAGTGGTTATAATAAAAATTATAATTGAGACCTTAGATTTACAATGACCTATATTATGTTGATACCAACAATCAACATACAATATTAACAATCTTAAATTCTAGTCCTAATTCTCCCATCGCTCCTCCTGTCTCTGTTATTGTATCACTTTTCATATCATTATACATTCTGTGTCTTTTAGACTAAGTTTTTACATGTTTCCTATACATTTGATGATATTAAGCTTGTCACACATAACAAATTTACCCACTGAAAATACTGTGCAACAGACCTTTTCATTTGCTCTTGTCGTTACCTTTACTGGAGTAGATTTGCCCAATGCAATACATCTTTTGATTTCTGTTGGATCACCTTTCTTTGGAATGGGTACAAATATGGATCTCTTCCAGCCAGTTGGCCAGGTAGCTGTCTTCCAGATTTCTTCCAGCACTGCATCCATTTGTTGAAACATCTCAATTGGTATTCCATCAATTCCTGGAGCGTTGTTTTTTGCCAATGTCTTCAGTGCAGCTTGGATTTCTTCTTTCAGTATCATAGGTTCTTGTTCATATGCTACCTCCTGAAATGGCTGAACGTTGACCAATTCTTTTTGGTATAGTGACTCTGTGTATTCCTTCCATCTTCTTTTGATGCTTTATGCATTGTTCAATATTTTGCCCACAGAATCCTTCACTATTGCAACTTGAGTCTTAAATTTTTTCTTCAGTTCTTTAAGCTTGAGAAATACTGAGGGTATTCTTCCCTTTTGGTTTTCTAACTCCTGGTCTTTGCATATTTCATTTTAATATTTTACTTTTTCTTTTCCAGCCACCCTTTGAAATTTTCTGTTCAGCTGTTTTACTTTATCATTTCTTCCATTTGCTTTAAATACTCAATGTTCAGCGGCCAATAAGCACAAAAAATTATTCTCAACATAATTAGTCATTAAGTAATGCAAATCAAAACTGCTATGATACCACTTCACACTCACTATGATGGCTGTAATAAAAATACAGTTAATAACAAGTATTGGTGAGACGTGGAGAAATTGTAACTCTCATACGTTACTGATGGGAATTGAAAATGTCTCATCCACTGTGAAATACAGTTTGGAAGTTCTTAAAAAACTAAACATAAAATTACTCAATGACTCAGCAATTCCACTCCCAGTATATAGGCAAAAAAACAATTGAAAACAAGTTCTCAAACAAATACTTGTACATGAACGCTCATAGAAGCATTTTTCATAATTGCCAAGAAGTGGAAACAACCCAAATGTCTATCACCTGATGAACTGATAACAAAATGTGGCATACCCATATATTGATAAATTTTAGGCAATAAAAATGAATGGAATACTAATACATACTATAACATAGATAACCCTTGAAAGCATTATGCTAAGTGAAAGAAGTCAGTCATAAAAGACCACTTCTGTATGAGTCAATTAATATAAAATATCCAGAGTAGGCAAATATATAGAGACAGAAAGGAGACTAGTGATTGACTGAGGCTATGGGGGTGGGGTGGGATGGGGAATAACTGCTTATGGGCAGGGGGTTTCATTTGGTGAGTCAAAATTACCACATCTGCACAGTCCTGCCCAAGCACTTGCATGGGAGTTACAAGACCATGGCTAGAAAGGCCACATAAAAGTGATCTATGGCACCACAAGTTTTAAACAAGAATATCGAGACTTCTGGCAAAACAGTGCTCTATGCAGAAGCACCACGCCATCCCTCCACAGCAAAGATCCGAAAAACTAAGCTGAACAGAGAAAACAACAATCCTGAAACCCTAAAACATCAAATGAAAAGGTAAAGATCTCAGCCAAGCACAAAATGGAGTGAGAAAACTGACAGAGAAAGGAGAGCGAGGAGAGATTCATGCAGAGGTGCCCTATCAGCTAACGCAGCGTGGATCCACCATCTTGGACTCCTTTCAGAGACCAGCAAACAGGGGGTAAGAGAAAGCAGCTTCACGGAGCTTCCAGCAGGAGACAAAACAACCAGTAATTTGCGATATATGCTTTCCCACCCCCCACACTTCTTCACCCCCACTCGGCCTCCTCTGCTTCCTGCGGCCACAATCTCTTGCTGCTTGGATTCCAGCCACCTGAACAGGCCGGCTCTCTGAGTGCCATTTGTTGGGTGCTGGTGTCGCTTTTTTCCCCTTCTTTTGATTTCTTCCTTACCTCTCACCACCTCTCTCTCCTTTTGTTCAAATACCTGGCTCCATGCACCATCTTTGCTTCTTCCTGAGGGGCTGTGGAGCTCGGGTAATTTATGATCTATGCTTTCCCACCCCCTACCATTCTTCACCCCACACTCGGCCTCCTCTGCTTCCCACGGACACAGTCTTTTGTCTGGGAAGCACAAGTTGTTAGGATTCCACCAGCCTGCACTAGCTGGCTCTCTCAGTGCCATTTGTTGGCTGCTGGTGTTGCTTTTTTTTTTTGCTTCTTTTGATTTCTTCCTTACCTCTCACCACCTCTCCCTCATTTCATTCAAATACCTGGCTCCGTGTGCCATCTTTGCTTCTTCTGGAGGGGCTGCAGAGCTCTGTTCGAGTGTGGAGTTGCTTCGCGGTCTGGGCTGTTGTGCTGGTGGGATCCTGGGGCTTTTGTTCATTAGTTTGTTTTGAATTGTATGTTTTCTTTTCCTTTTCTTGAGTTGGGAGCCCATTCTGGCCAGGCAGTGCTGCATGGCTTGGAACCTACCCCCTTGACTTGCACAGACGTGCAGAGGGATCCCTGAGAGCATTTCTTTTATCGTTTTTTTTCCTTTTTTTTGGGGGGGCTTTTCTTGTCCTTTTTGTTTTTAAATTTGTTTTCTTTTCTTTTCCTTCTTTTTCTTTTTTTGTCTTTCTTCATTACTCAGTTACTCATCTCTCTGTATCTTCCTTCTCTGTCTGTTCCCTGAATACCTGGCGTTGTATACCTCTATGCCTTCTAGCCAGGCTGTACTGCAACTCCTGAGAACAACTTCCTCAGACCTCATAGCCACACCGGTGGGATCCCTGGGAACTTTGCTGTTCTTTAACCTTTCAGATTTTTATTTATTCATTATTTTCTTCTTTTTTCTTCCTCTTCCCCTTTTTGTTTTTCTCCATTTCATAGTCTCTCATCTCTCCACTCCAATGGCAAGCTCCCCTAGCATTCTTTTTGTTTGTTTGTATGTTTTTGGCTCCTGTTCCTCTCTCCTTTCTCCCATATCCATCTTAGCTCCACACAAAGCAATCTCCCCACTGTATCCTGCCTACTTGCACCGTGCACTTAACATCACACCACCAAGCAGCACGGGCACGGCCTACTGGAACCTACCCTGCACTGATTACACACCTGCCCTGGTGGCTGTAGTAAGTGCCACAAAAAACCAGTCCCAGTAACTCCTCTTCAGCTATACATGCCCTGCTGTACCATATCTGAGTGACTGACCCTGACAATTGGAGAAGGAGGTGAAAATTATTGTGCCCACAGATGAGCAAACAACAAAGAACACACAGCCTGCCTGCTCAGACATAGCCAAATTAAAAAAAAAAGGACAAACCAAACAAACCTACAATCAATAAATGAGAAAAATAACTATTGAATGCCCCCAAAACAGCTGACATTATCAAAACATTTAGAAAAACAGGACAGGATGGTTACAGTAGGCATCCAAAATAAAACACCAGTTGAGTTTCCAGAGGAAGAAAAAGCACTAGAAATACCTGATAGGGAATTCAAACCTCTAATACTCAGAATT
>NW_004443996.1:4291135-4292182 GCF_000243295.1 Trichechus manatus latirostris
AATTCTTAACAAACTTCTAGCCAATAGAATTCAGCATGATATCAAAAAAATAATACACCACGACCAAGTAGGATTCATACCAGGTATGCAAGGATGGCTCAACTTTAGAAAATCAATCAACGTAATCCACCACAGAAATAAAAGGAAAGAAAAGAATCACATGATAATCTCAACTGACACACAAAAGGCATTGGACAAAGTCCAACACCCATTCCTGATAAAAGCTCTCAATCAAATAGGTATAGAAGGGAAATTTCTCAACATAATATAGGCAATCTATGCAAAACCAATGGCCAACATCACTCTTAATGGAGAGAGGGTGAAAAAATTCCCCTTGAAAACAGGAACATGACAAGGATGCCCTTTATCACCACTCATATTTAACACTGGGCTGGAAGTTCTAGCTAGAGCAATAAGGCAAGAAAAAGAAATAAAGGGCATCCAAATTGGTAATGAAGAATCTAAACTGTCCCTTTTTGCAGATGATATGATACTATACGTAGAAAACCCTAAAGACTCCACGAGAAATCTACTGGAACTAATAGAAAGATTCAGCAGAGTAGCAGGATACAAGATAAACATGCAAAAATCAGTTGGATTCTTATACACCAATAAGGAGAATGATGAAAAGGAAATCAGGAAAACAATACCATTTATAATAGCCCCTAAAAAGATAAAATATATAGGGATAAACTTAACAGGGATGTAAAAGACCTATACAAAGAAAACTACGAAACTACTGCAAGAAACCCAAAGGGATCTACATAAATGGAAAAACATACCATGCTCATGGACAGGTCAACTCAACATTGTGAAAATGACAATTCTACCCAAAGCAATTTACAAATACAGTGCAATCCCAATCCAAATAACATTCTTCAGAGAGATGGAAAAACTAATCATTAACTTTATATGGAAAGGGAAAAAGCCCCAAATAAGTAAAGCCCTACTGAAGAAGAAGAATAAAGTTGGAGGACTCACACTACCTGACTTCAGAACCTACTACACAGCTACAGTAGTCAGAATAGCCTGGTACTGGTACAACGA
>NW_004443996.1:4293077-4306209 GCF_000243295.1 Trichechus manatus latirostris
AACGACCTAGATGCCCATCAACAGATGAATGGATAAACAAACTATGGTACATACACACAATGGAGTACTATGCAACAAGAAAGAGCAGTGATGAATCTGTGAAGCATCTCATAACATGGATGAAACTGAGGGACATAATGCTGAGTGAATAAGTCAATCACAAAAGGACAAATATTGTATGAGACCTCTATTGTAAAAACCCATGAAAAAGTTAACACACAAAATGTGACAATCTTTCTTGGTTACGAGGGATGGGAGGGTTGGGGGGGGGATACTATATAGGCAATAGATAAGTGGTATCTTGGGTGAAGGGTGAGACAGTAAACAATACAGGGGAAACCAGCATAACTTGTACAAAGAAAGGTAATGAATGCTCCATAGACACATCCAAATTCCCTGAGGGACTGAATTGCCAGGTGGAGGGCTGTGGGGACCATGGTCTCGGAGAACGTCTAGCTCAATTGGCATAACACAGTTTATGGAGACAATGTTCTGCATTCTACCTTGATGAGTAGCGTCTGGGGTCTTGGAAGCCTGTGAGCAGCCATCTCAGATACTCCACTGGTCTCATCCCTTCGGAAGCAGGGGAGAATGAAGAGAGCAGGATACAAGTAAGGGATTGGTCTGAAGGACTAACAGACCACAGCTACCAAGGCCTCCACCAGACTGAGTCCAGTACAGCTGGATGGTGCCCAGCTGTCACCACTGACTGCTCAGACCAGGATCACAGCAGAGGGTTCTGGACAGAGCTGGAGAAGGATGTAGAACAAAATTCTAACTCACAAAAAAAACAGGACCAGATTTACCGGCCTAAAGGAGACTAGAGAAACCCCGAGAGTATGGCCCCCCGGACACCCTTTTAGCTCAGTGGTGAAGTCATTTCCGAGGTTCACCGTTCCGCTGGGGAGTGGATAGCCCCATAAAACCAAATGGGACTAATGAGGCACAGCAGTTCAGGGACAAGGGCTAGAAGGCAGAAGGGGACAGGAAAGCTGGTGATAGGGAACCCAAGGTTGAGTAAGGATAGTATTGATGTGTTGTGAGGTTATTAACCATTGTCATAGGGCAACATGTGTACTAACTGTTAAATGAGAAACTATTTAGTTCTGTAAGCCTTCATCTAAAGTGAGAATAGCACAATTGTAAGAGCATAGTCGATGTCACTGAACAGTGCATGTAGAAATTTTTGAAATGGTGTACATTTGGCTATGTATATTCCACCCCCCCCCCAAAAAAAAAAAGGTCGAGAAGAGAGAGGGTTGACATGTTCTGGGGTTGTTAACCAATGTGATAAAACAATATGTGTACTATTGTTTCATGAGAAACTATTTGTTCTGTACGCATTCACCTGAAGTACAATTAAAAAAAAAAGAATATAGAAACTTTGGCACAATTTCACCATTAAAAAAAAAAAAAGAAGGTCAGGGAACTGGGCATGATAGCCTGGATTTTGATATTTGACTCATCTGGTCTACCACGTACTAACTCTGTGATCTAGAACAAGTTATTTAACTTTTCCATAAACTTCAGTGGCTTTTTCTGTATAACTGACATAATAACTACCTCATAGTGTTCTTCTGATTTTTAAATAAAGTAATATATAAAAAGCACTTAGTACAATGCTTATACATAGGAAATACTAAATAAATTACAATTATTATCGTGTTTAGATGACAATGCTGCTTATATCAGGCATGGAAGTGCTTATCTTTTCATTAAAATTATTTATCTTTCTGTCATGGTCTGAATTATATTCCCCAAAAAATATGTGCATCAAATTGGCTGGGTCAAGATTCCCAGAACTGTGTGGTTGTCCTCCATTTTGTGATTGTAGTTTTATGTTGAAGAGGATTAGGGTGCGATTGTACTACCACCCTTACCCAGGTTACATCCCTGATCCAATGTAAAGGGAGTTTCCCTAGGGTGTGACCTGCACCACCTTTTATCTTACAAGAGATAAAAAGAAAGGGAAGCAAGCAGAGACTTAGGAACCTCATATCACCAAGAAAGCAGTGCCAGGAGCAGATCCCGTCTTTCTGACCTGAAGTTCCTGTGCAGAGAGGCTCCCAGACCAAGGGAAGATTGATGACATGGACCATCCTCCAGAGCCAACAGAGAAAGCCTTCCCCTGGAGCTGACACTCTGAATTTGGACTTGTAGCCTACTTGACTGTGAGAAAATAGATTTCTCTTTGTTAAAGCCATCCACTTGTGGTATTTCTGTTATAGCAGCACTAGATAACTAAGACATTTTCCCAATATTTTTGTTAGCTAGATAAATGATACCATTAAATTCATGCTTAATTCTCATGGTCATCTAGTGGATTCTGTTAGTATCTGTGTTTGCAAACGCTTCATAATCTCAATATCAAGTGTCCCATTTGTCATGGATTAAATTTTTTCTCCCAATAAATGTGTGTATCAGTTTGGCTGGGCCAAGATTCCTCGTACTGAGTGATGTTTCCTATATGTTGTAAATCCTACCTCTATGATGTTAATGAAGGGGGATGGGCGGCAGTTGTGTTAGTGAGGCAGGACTCAATCTATGAGATTGGATTGTGTCTTGAGGCAATCTCTTGAGATATAGAAGAGAGAAGCATGCAGAGAGACAGGAGGACCTCATACCACCAACAAAGCAGTGCCGGGAGCAGAGTGCATCCTTTGGACCCGGGGTCCCTGTGTGGAGAAGCTCCTAGTCCAGAGGAAGATTGATGAGAAGGCCGACAGAAAGAGAGCCTTCCCCTGGAGCTGATGTGCTGAATTTGGACTTTTAGCTTACTTTACTGTGGAGAAATAGATTTCTCTTTGTTAAAGCCATCCGTTTGCGGTATTTCTGTTATAGCAGCACTAGATAACTAATGTACCACTCTTACCACCACCTCCTTCCTTTGCAGCACATTACCTAGAGTATCACAACTCCGACATTCCTTTAACTCCCACAGAAATCTACAATTGATTGATCCTTATTCACTTAGTGCCCTCACTTCCATCCTTGCCAGGCTTAAATTCTATGAATCATCATAATAATCACTCCTTTGTATATGTCCTCAACTTTTTTCCCCTCTTTTACTTTATTGTGTTAATCAAGAAAAACCCCAACCCTGGTGATATCCAACTTTTCACCTCTCCATACCTATACCAGCACAGTAGAATGTGATAGGATTTGCAAAAAGATGAAAAATAAAGCTATGCTTATTGGTCTCAATTTAAAAAATAACTACTAAAAAAACTTTAGTGCTTCCCAGAAATCATGCTATATCTCCTTAATTCATTTACTATCCTACCATCTTAGACAACTATTTAATACATTCTTTCTTTTCAAGTTTGCATACCAAACCAACCTCACTCTCAGCTGATATCTTTGCTTCCCATTTCTCTAAGAAAATTAGAAACCAGCAGAGAATTCTCACAAGATCCTACCACCAAATCTACCTATCACATCTCGTCCCTCATGTTATTGTCCCTTCATTTGTGTTATTTCACATTCTTATCTAGAGCTCTAAGTGTCCTCTAATTCTATCTTTAAACTTACTAAAGAATGTCACCCAGAAAATACCATTTGTCATGGTTTGCATTGTCCCCCCAAAAATGTGGGTATCAATTTGGCTAGGCCATGATTCCTGGTAGCCTGTGATTTTCCTGTATGTTGTAAACCTGCCTCTATGATGTTAATGAGGGAGGATGGGTGGCAGTTGTGTTAGTAAGGCAGGACCTGATCTACAAGACTGGATTGTGTCCTGAGGCAATCTCTTGAGATATAAAAGACAGAAGTGAGCAGAGAGACAGGGGGACCTCATGGCATCAAGAAAGCAGTGCCGAGAGCAAAGTGCGTCTTTTGGACCGGGATCCCTGCGCCGAGAAGCTCCTAGTCCGGGGGAACATCGATGAGAAGACGAAGAGAGAGAGAAAGCCTTGCCCTGAAGATGACACCCTGAATTTGGACTTTCAGCCTACCTTACTGTGAAGAAATAAATTTCTCTTTGTTAAAGCCATCCACTTGCGGTATTTCTGTTATAGCAGCACTAGATGACTAAGACACCATTCAACAGGATTCTCCCTACTTACACATTTGCCCTCCTACAATCTATTCTTAATATAGCATCCAACTTGATCATTTTAACAATAAAGTCAGACCATGCAATTTCTGTATTTAAAAAAAAAAACTCCAATGGCTTACAGTTTCACTTAGAGTAAAAATCAGAGTTCTGGAATTTATACTTTTGGAAGTGGCTGAGTAACTTCTACTGTATCACCTCTAAGACACTTTTGGAGTTTTAATATCTATAAACTCCAGAAAAATAGGAATACAACTATGTGAAGTCACTGGGTTACAACCAAAAGCACACAGATAAACACGATTCTGAATCATATGGGGTGGTAAAAATATTCGTAGAAACTTGCAGACTTACTAGATTGAAGTATAGGACACATATCGGGCCAGCTATAACAGTTGTAATGCAAAATGGCAGTGGCAAGTCCAAGAAATGAGAGATCCAGAAAGTGGGTGCCCCAAAATCTGTGTAGAAACTCTGATAAAATCTCTTGCTGATCTTTGGTTCACATATGTACAGGGAAAACTCTAAGCAGCCCATCCAAGGCTAAAAGAACTTAACAGAGGTTGTAGATGCTACCAACCGTAAATGAGAAAAACTTCACAGTTTGAGGTCAGCCAGTTGAACTGCCTTCAAAAACAAAACAAAATCATCAGTGCTCTTGAGAGGAAAATAATATAAAATGGTTTCTATAATATTTCATTCACAATGTCCAGTATACAAATCAACAGTTCTAGACTTATGAAGAAACAGGAAAATGTGATATATTCTGGAGAAAAAAGTCAATGGAGACTAACTCCAAGATGACCCAAGTGTTGGAATTATAAAACAAATATTTTCAAGAACCCTTTACAACTATATGAAAATATAGTTTTAGAACTGGAAATACAATACCTGAAGCAAAAAAAAAAAAAAATCACTAGAACATGGTGCTATAGACAGAAGCACAATGCTGTCCCTCCACAGCAAAGACCCAAAAAATTGTATAAAACAGATACAAAGGTCAATCCTGGAATGCTAAGCATCAAATGAAGGGATAAAGAACTAATCAAGCATCGATTGGAATAAGAAACTGATAGAGAACAGAGAATGAGGAGAGCTATGGAGGAGGTCCCCTACCAGCTAACATGGCACAGATTCGCCATCTTGGACCTCAGCCACGAAGAAAGTTGGACAGGGAGTACAGAGAGGCAACTTCACAGAGCTCCCAACAGGAGTCAAATCACCCACTCCACACAGAGCATACTCTCCTTTTCCTCTTCCCTATCTGCTCTATGCACCAAGTGCCATGCCCCTGAGGGGCACCACCGTGGACCACCAGACCCCATCCTGCACTGCTCCTGGCAACACCCCTCTGGCCCAGAAAATACTGCAAATGACCCATCTCTACACCTCCCTCCTGTTGGATCTGCTCTGCTGTACCATAGCTGAGAGACTGGCCCTGCCCACATCGACAAGGTGGTGAGAAGTATCATGCCCTCAGACAAGTAAGCAACAAAGTATGCCCAGCCTGCCTGCCCAGAGATAAACAAATAAAGCAAAATAGCAGGATGAAAAAAACAAACCTACAATCAGTAAATGACAAAAAAATAATACCATAATGTTCCAAAGACAACAGGCAACATCAAAACATTAAAAAAAAAAAGGACAGGATGGCTCCAAAAACAACCAAAATAAAACATCAGATGACCTTCCGGTAAAAGAAAAGTCACTGGAATTACCTGATTGGGAATTCAAAACTTTAATATTCAGAGCACTCCAAGAGACAAAGGAAAACACAGAAAAAAATAAGAAAAAAATAGACAAAATCATGGAAAATACAAACAAAGCAATGGAAGAATTCAGGAAATAATACAGGAACAAAATGTCCAAATAAACCAACAACTAGAAATCATACAAAAACAGCAATTAGAGATCCAAAAGACAAACAAGATTTCAGAAATAGACATTGCAAAAGAAAGTTTTCAGAGTAAATTTGAAACAATGGAAGACAGGATCAGTGAAATTGTAGACAAATCCTTGGATACCACTTTGAGGAAAAATCATAGAAAAGAATGAAGAAAAATGAAGAAAACCTGAGAATGATGTGCAATACAATGAAAAGCAAAAATTTGTGTGTGATTGGAATTCCAGAAGAAAAGGGAGAAAACAGAAAATAGAGAGGATCATTGAAGATTTGCTGACAGAAAACTTCTGTAATATCATGAAAGATGAAAAGCCAACAATCCAAGAAGCTCAATGAACTCCGTATAGGATAAATCCCAAAAGAAAATCACCAAGGCATATCATAATCACACTTGCCAAAACCGAAGACAAAGAAAGAATCCTGACAGCAGCTTGAGAAAAACAAAAAGTAACATACAAAGGGGAAACAATAAGACTAAGCTCTGATTACTCCGCAGAAACAATTCAGGCAAGGAGGCAATGAGATGACATATATAAAACCTTGGAAGAAAAAAAATTGCTAACCAAGAATAATATATTCTGCAAAACTCTCTCCCAAATATGATGGCAAAATTAGGACATTTCCAGATAAACAGAAATTATGGGATTATATGAAAGCAAAACTAACAAGAATTATTAAAGGGAGTCCTTCAGCTAGAGAACACACAATGTCAGACAACAACCTGAATCTAAGACACAGGACAGCATTAGCTAGGTTACAACCTAGGTAATGAACTCTCGAGGATAAAACAAAACTAAAAGATTTACAACAGGAAACTAGAGAGATCAATCTGTAAATGACAACAAATTCAGAACAATAAAAGAGGGAATACATTGTGTACGTATACAACTTTCCAATGGAAAGGAAGTAAAGGTGATATCAAGTAATAAAAGACTGCTTTAAACTAAGGAAGTTAGGAGTAAACTTTAAGGTAACCTAAAAAGAAAGTTAACAAACCTACTCATCAAAATAAAGAAGAAAAACAAAAAGTTTCAGTAAACACAAAATCTACAGAAAAAAAAGAAACAAACAACAAAACAAAAAATCCACAAACAAAAAGAATACATCACAGGAGAGTAAGAAGAACAAAGAAAATGTCAGCAACAACAACAACAAAAAAAAACCACTACAAATGACAGCAATAAACTCACACCTATCAATAATGACACGGAACATATATGGCTTAAATACACCCATAAAGAGACAGAAAGTGACAGAATGGGTAAAAAAATATGACCCATCTATGTACTATCTACAAGACACATATCTTATAATTAAAGACAAAAATATAATAAAAATCATAAGATGGAAAAACATATATCAAGCAAACAGCTACAAAAAAACAGCAGGAGTGGCAATACTAACCTCAGATAAAATAGACTTTAAAACAAAATTCACCATAAAAGACAAAGAAGGGCATTACATAATGATTAAAGGGATGATTCGTCATGAAGACATAACCATAATACACATGTACACATACAGTGACAGGGCTCCAAAATACATAAAACAAACTCTAACACCACTGAAAAAAGAAATTGACAGCTACACAATAATAGTAGGAGACTTCAACATACCACTGTCAGTAAAAGACAGAACATCTAGAAAGAAACTCAGCAAAGATACAGAAGATATGAAGGTCACAATCAGCCAACTTGATCTCATAGATTTCTATAGAACATTCCACCCAACAGCTGCAAAGCACATTCTTTTCCAACTCACATTGAACATTCTCCAGAATAGACCACATCTTAGGTCACAAAGCAACCCTCAACAAAATCCAAAAAGTAAAGATAATACAAAGTATCTTTTCTGATCACAACATCATCAAAGTAGACATTAACAACAGGAAGAGTAAGAAAAAAGAATCAATTACATGGAAACTGAATAACATCCTGCTTAAAAACCATTGGGTAATAGAAGAAATCAAAGATGGAATAAAAAAATTCCTAGAATAAAATGAGAATGAAAATACATCATACCAAAACCTTCGGGATACAGCAAAGGCAGTGCTCAGAGGTCAATTTTTAACAACAGATGCACACATCAAAAAGAAGAAAGGGATAAAATCAAAACATTAGCTACACAACTCGAACAGATAGAAAGAGAACAGCAAAAGAAGCCCACAGCCGCCAGAAGAAAGGAAATAATGAAGATCAGAGCAAAAATAAATGAAATAGAGAAAAGAAAAATAATAGAAAGAATCAACAAATCTAAAAGTTGGTTCTTTGAAAGGATCAAAAAAATCGACAAACCACTGACCAAAATGACAAAAGAAAAACAGGAGAGGACACAAATAACTAAAATAAGAAATGAAATGGGAGACATTACAACAGACGTCACTGAAATAAATAGGATCATAACAGAAAACTATGAAAAACTATACTCCAACAAATTTGAAAACCTAGAGGAAACGGAAAATTTCTAGAAACACACTACCTACCTAAACTAAAACAAAATGATGTTGAAATCCGAATGGACTCATAACAAGAGAACAGATTGAAAAGATAATAATAAAAAAAAAAAATCCCAACCAAAAAAAGCCCTAGCCCAGATGGTTTCACTGGAGAATTCTACCAAACATTCAAAAAAGCGATACACCACTACTACTCAAAGTATATCAGACCATAGAAAAGGAAGGATACTTCTGAATTCATTCTATGAAGCCACATAACCCTGATACCAAAACCAGGTAAAGACATCACAAAAAAAGAAAATTACAGACTGATATCTCTCATGAACATAGATACAAAAATTCTCAACAAAATTCTAGCCAATAGAATTCACCATCATATCAAGAAAGAAAAAACGACCAAGCAGGATTCACACCAGATATGCAAGGATGGTTCAACATTAGAAAATCAATCAATGTAATCCACCATATAAATAAAGGAAAAGAATGATCATCTCAATTAATAAAGAAGGGGTATTTGTTAAAGTCCAACATCCATTCGTGATAAAAACTCTCAATTAAATAGATGTAGAAAGGAAACTCCTCAACATAATAAAGGGCATCTATACAAAACCAACAGCCAATATCATTCTTATTTTATTTTATTGTTGTAATTTAAGTGAAAGTTTACAATTCAAGTTAGTCTCTCATACAAAAATTTATAATACATTGTTATGTGACCCTAATTGCTCTCCCTATACTGTGACAGCACATTCCTCCTTTACACCCCTGATTTCCCATGTCCATTCAACATCATTCTTAATGGAGAGGCTAAAAACATTCCCCTTGAGAACAGGAGGAAGACAAGGTTGCCCTTTATCACCATTCCTATTTAACAGTGTGCTGGAAGTCCTAGCTAGAGCAATACGGCAAGAAAAAGAAATATAAGATATCCAAATTGGTAAGGAACAAATAAAACTGTTTCTATATGCCAATGATATGATACTATACATAGAAAACTCAAAAGATTCCACAAGAAAACTACTGGAACTAATAGAAAGATTCTGCATAGTAGCAGCATACAAGATAAACATACAAAAATCAGTTGGATTCCTATACACAAATGAAGAGAAAATGACAAAAAGAAAATCAGGGAAAAAAGGCCATTTATAATAGCCCCTAATAAAATAAAACACTTAGGTATAAATCTAACCAGGGATGTAAAAAACGTATACAAGAAAACTACAAAACACTACTGCAAGAAATAAAAAGAGATCTACATAAATGAAAAAACATACCATGCTCATGGTTAGGTAGACTCAATATTGTGAAAATGTCAGTTCTACCCAAAGCAATCTACAAATACAATGGAATCCCGATCCAAATACCAACAGCATTGTTTAAAGAGATGAAAAAAATTAATCATTATATGGAAAGGGAAGAGGTCCCAGATAAGTAAAGCATTATTGAAGAAGAATAAAGTAGGAGGACTTGCACTACCTAACTTCAGAAACTACTATACAGCTACAGAAGTCAAAACAGCCTGGTACTAGTACAATGACACTTACTGTGACCAATGGAGCAGAATTGAGAACTCAGGTGTATGTATGCTCACCTGATCTTCAACAAGGGCCCAAAGTCCATCAAATGGGGAAAAGTCAGTCTTTTAAACAAATGGTGCTGTCAAAACTGGATGTCTGAGGCGGGGCCAAGATGGTGGAGTAGTCAAACGCTTTCGGTGTTTCGGTGGTCCCTCTTACAAGAAAAAACAAGTGAACTGATTATATATGACAATCTAGGAGCCCTGAACATCAAAGGCAAAGTTGAGGAATTGGACTGAGTGGCAGGAGGCGGGAGAAACCTTTTGGAAGCAGCGAGGAGCTGCCAGACCTGACCTGATGGGAGCCGGAGACCTTCAGCCTGGATCAGCTTGGGGATGAGCAGTGAGGCAAGCAGCAGCTCTCGGGAGGCATTTTCCACACCTGGAGAGACCCAGCGGCAGAGTCTACTTGGCCATCCAGAACCAGTGAGAAGCAGCCCTCGATTGGTGAAAGATAAGTATTTTTGTCTGGCCTATCGCACAGATCAAAACCACCCCCTTAGGGAAAAACCTCTTTCCGTTTACTTCCCTGCTCCATGCTCCTTGCTCTGCACTAGATTCAGTGATTGCCAAGTCCTCTGGGACAAAAGTAGGACACATCGCACACCCTGAGCCATTCTCCCGGCCTTGGAGGGAGAATAAATTAACAAAAAGGTGGAAAAAATAATCTGCTGGCTCCCCTAAGCCAGGAATTCAGAGTAGACACAGCTCCTTTGTCTAGGCACAGACATAAGGCACCCATGGACTCTAAGTGCCTTTCCCCCTGCATAGACTTGTGTGGGCTCATTTCAACAGCGTATAGTCTCATTACTGCAGTACAACAGGGTATAAACCTGAAATCTAACTTCAACTGTTTCAGCTGTGAAGTGGCAAGTTTGTGACATTTGACACTGCTCTGCCCATTAAGCAGAGTCTTCACCTACACACATCAGAGGTCCGAGGTATGGTGGCTCCAGTCACGCCACTTAGCCACCTGCGATAGGGGCCCAAGAATAAGAGATGCCCCCCAGCCCTTATAGGCAAGAGCACTGGGTACTCATAGTCTGACTACAAAACCCACCTACCTATGCGCTCTAGGGAACGGGGAAAAGTTTTCCTCCTGGACACTCGGGGGCAGCCGTCAGCCCCCTGCCTTGCTCAGTGTGTGTCCCCCTGCTGCAGCTGGATGCCTGTGTCTACACAAATCACCCATGCCTGTCTCAGACTGTAGGTGAGAGCTTGCACCACACACTTGGTGGCTGACTACCTGGACTCTTGAACTGAATCCATACAGGAAGAGTGGTCATACTGCTGGGCTCACATACTTAGTGGCAGGCCTGACCACCTGGGGTCAGGATGTTGCAGCTTCAGGGGCACTGGTGATTGGGCTAGTTCAGATGAGCAGCCTATTTAGGAAAATCAAAACAAGAAGTTAGGACACAGTAAACAAACATAAAATAAATAAATATAATAACTTATTAATGGCTCAGAGACAACAGTCAATATCAAATCACATAAAGAGGCAGACAATGATGGCTTCAGCAAACCCCCAAAATAGGGTCTAGACATTTTCCAGCAGAAGAAAATTTCTTGGAATTACTGGAGGCAGAATACAAAAGATTAATGTATAGAACTCTTCAAGAGATCAGGAAGGAAATTAAACAAAACGCAGAACATTCAACAGAGGAACTTAAGAAGAATAGAGAAGAGCGTAATGACAATTTAACAGGCTGCCAAAATGCACAGAGAGGCAGCAATCGGAAATCCAGAAGATTAACAATAAAATTTCAGAATTAGACAACTCATTAGAAAGTCATAGGAGCAGAACTGAGAAAATGGAAGTCAGAATTAGGGAGACTGGAGATAAAGCACTTGACAGGAACTTATTTTAAGAAAAATCAGATAAAAGGACTTTAAAAAAATGAAGAAACCCTAAAAATTATGTGGGATTCTATCAAGAGGAATAACATACAAGTGATTGGAGTACCAGAAAGGGGGGGGATAACAGAAAATACATAGAGAATTGTTGAAGACTTGTTGGCAGAAAACCTCCCTGATATCATGAAAGACGGAAAGATATCTATCCAAGATGCTCATCAAATCCCACAAAAGACAGATCCCAAAAGAAACTCACCAAGATATATTATAATCAAACTTGCCAAAACCAAAGATAAGGAGAGAATTTTAAGAGTGGCTAAGGATAAACGAAAAGTCATCTACAAAGGAGAGTCAACAAGAATAAGCTCGGACTATGCAGCAGAAACCATGCAGGCAAGAAGGCAATGGGATGGCATATATAAAGCCTTGAAGGAAAAAAATTGTCAGCCATAAATTATATATCAAGCAAAACTATCTCTCAAATATGATGGCGAGATTAGGGCATTTCCAGATAAGCAGAAGTTTATGGAATTTGCATAAAAACAAATCAAAATTACAAGAAATACTAAAGGGAGTCCTCCGGTTAGAAAATCAATAACAGCAGATAACAACCCAAGACTAGAACACAGGACAGAGTAACCAGATATCTCCCCAGACAGGGAAGTCACAAAAATAAATCAAACATAAAACACTGAAAATAAGGAAACAGAGATGTAAATATGTGAAAGACGACAACATCAAAACAAACTAGAGGGACTTAAAAAATGTAGACATAGGTTTTTTCATACAGAGAGGAAGTCAAGACGGTATAAAGAAATAAAAGACTGGTATAAACTTAGAAAAATAGGGGTAAATATTAAGGTAACCATGAAAGAAACTAACAATCCTACGTGTAAAAATAAAAAAACAAGAAAAATAAAGACTCAGCAAATACAAAATCAACAACAATGAAAAAGATAAAGAAAATACATTAAGAAAAATGACTCAACACAGAAAATTAAGTGGAACAAAGAAACTGTCAACAACACACAAAAAAAGACATCAAAATGACAGCACTAAACTCATACACAAATAAACTAAAACTAAAAGGATGGAAAAATATATCAAGCAAATAACACTCAAAAAAACAGCAGGAGGACTTCGGCAAGATGGCGGCTAGGCAGAAGCACCACGCCGTCCCTCCAGAAGAAAGATCCGAAAAACTAAGCCAAACAGAGAATCAACAATCCTGAAACCCTAGAACATCAAATGAAGAGATAAAGAACTCAGCCGAACACCAAACGGAGT
>NW_004443996.1:4317207-4346638 GCF_000243295.1 Trichechus manatus latirostris
CAGAGAGTTGGGGGACCTCATACCATCAAGAAAGCAGTGCCGGGAGCAGAGCGCGTCCTTTGGAATGGGATCCCTGTGCTGAGAAGCTCTAGTCCGGGGGAACATCGATGAGAAAGCCGAGAGAGAGAGAAAGACTTCCCCTGAAGCTGACACCCTGAATTTGGAGTTTTAGCCTACATTACTGTGAAGAAATAAATTTCTCTTTGTTAAAGCCATCCACTTGTGGTACTTCTGTTATAGCAGCACTAGATGACTAAGACAGAAACTGAACAACACCTTGCCCAAAAACTACTGGTTTGTAGAAGAAATCAAGGACGGAATAAAGAGATTCATAAAATCAAATGAGAATGAAAACACATCCTACCAGAACCTTTGGGAAACAGCAAAAGCATTACTCAAATTCAGTTTATAGCAATAAATACACACATCAAAACGAAGAAAGGGTCAAAATCAAAACATTAACCCTACAACTTGAACAAGTAGAAAGAGAAGAGCAAAAGAAGCCCTTGGGTGCCAGAAGCAAGGAAATAATAAGAATTAGAGCAGAATTAAATGAAATAGAGAATAGAAAACAGGGAAACAGTTAACAAGACCAAAAGCTGGTTCTCTGACAAGATCAAAAAAATTGATAATACCGTTGGCCAAACTGACAAAAGAAAAACAGGAGAGGAAGCAAATAACCCACATAAGAAATTAGATGGGTGATATCACAACAGACCCAGCTGAAATTAAAAGAATCATAACAGAATACCAAGAAAAATTGTACTCTAACAAATTCGAAAACCTAGAGAAAATGGACAAATTTCTAGAAACTCACTACCTACCTAAACTGACAGAAACAGAGGTAGAACAACTAAATAAATCCATAACAAAAGAAAAAATTTAAAAGGTAATTAAAAAAATCCAAACAACAACAACAAAAAAATCCCTGGCCTGGATGCCTTTGGGAGAATTCTACCAAACATTCAGAGAAGAGTTAACGCCACTACTATGAAACGTATTTCAGAGAATGGAAAAGGAGGGAATACACTCATACTCATTCTATGAAGCCAGCATAACCCTGATTCCAAAACTAGATAAAGACACCAGGAAAAAAAAATTAGAAGACAAGAAACACATGATTTTCTCAGTCGATACAGAAAAGGCAATTCGACAAAGTTCAACACCCGTTCATGATAAAAACTCTCAATAAAATAGGAATAGAAGGGAAATTCCTCAACATAATTAGGGGCATTTATACAAAGCCAACAGCCAACATCATCCTAAATGGAAAGAGTTTGAATGCATTCCCACTGAGAACAGGAACCAGACAAGGATGCCCTTTATCACCACTCTTACTCAACATTGTGCTGGAAGTCCTAGCCAGAGAAGTTAGGCTAGAAAAAGAAATAAAGGGCATCCAAATTGGTAGGGAAGATGTCAAAGTATCTCTATTTGCAGATGATATGATCTTATACACAGAAAACCCCAAAGAATCCACAAGAAAACACTGGAACTAATAGAAGATTTCAGCAAAGTATCAGGATACAAGATAAACATACAAAAATCAGATGGATTCCTCCACACCAACAAAGAGAACTTCCAAGATGAAATTGTCAAATCAATACCATTTACAATAGCCCCCAAGAAGATAAAATACTTAGGAATAAATCTAACCAGAGATATATAATACCTATACAATGAAAACTACAAGACACTACTGCAAGAACAAAAGAGACCTGCATAAGTAGAAAAACATACCTTGCTCATGGATAGGAAGACTGAACATTATGAAAACTTCATTTCTATCCAAAGCGATCTATAGATACAATGCAATCCTGATCTAAATTCCAATGGCATTCTTTAATGAGATGGAGAAACAAATCACCAACTTCATATGGAAAGGGAAGATGCCCTGGATAAGTAAAGCATTACTCAAGAAGAACAAAGTGGGAGGCCTCACACTACCTGTTTTTAGAACCTATTATACCGCCACGGTAGTCAAAACAGAATGGTACTGGTACAACAACAGATACGTAAACCAGTGTAACAGAATTGAGAATCCAGACGTAAATTCATCCGCCTATGAGCAGCTGATATTTGACAAAGGCCCAAAGTCCATTAAATGAGGAAAAGACAATCTCTTTTACAAATGCTGCTGGCATAACTGGATATCCATCTGCAAATAACTGAAACAAGACCCATACCTCACACTGTGCACAAAACCCAACTCCGAATGGATAAAAGACATAAATATAAAATAAAAAATGATAAAGATCATGGAAGAAAAATAGTGACAGTGCTAGGAGCCCTAATACATGGTATAAAGAGAATATGAACCATAAGTAAGAATGCACAAGCACCAAAAGAGAGACTAGATAACTGGGAGCTCCTAAAAATCAAACACTTATGCTCATTAAAGGCTTTACCAAAAGAGTCAAAAGACAACCTATAGACTGGGAAAATAATTTTGGCTACGACAAATCTGATCAGCGTCTAATCTCTAGATCTACAAGATACTGCAAAAGCTCAACAACAAAAAAACAAATAACCCAATTAAAAAATGGGCAAAGGATATGAACAGGCACTTTCCCAAAGAAGACATTCAGGCAGCTAACATGCACATGAAGAAATGCTCACGATCATCAGCCATTACAGAAATGCAAATAAAAACTAGAATGAGATACTATCTCACCTCAACAAGGCTAGCATTAATCTAAAAAACACAAAATAATAAATGCTGGAGAGGTTGTGTAGAGACTGGAACACTTATACACTCTCAGTGAGGATGTAAAATGGTACAACCACTTTGGAAATGGGTTTGGCGCTTCCTTAAAAAGCTAGAAATAGAAGTATCGTATGATCCACCAATCCTGCTCCTTGGAATATATTCTAGAGGAACAAGAGCCATCACACGAATATATATATGCACACCCATGTTCATTGCAGCACTGTTCATGATAGCAAAAAGATGGAAACCACCTAGGTGCTCATTAACTGAAGAATGGATAAACAAATTCAGGTATATTCACACAGTGGAATATTACTCAACAATAAACAACAATGATGAATATGGGAAGCATCTTATAACACGGAGGAATCTGGAGGGCATTATGTTGAGTGAATTTAGTCAGTCACAAAAGGACAAATATCATGTAAGACCACTATTATAAGAACCCAAGAAGAGGTTTAAACACAGAAGAAAACATTCTTTGATGGTTATGACGGTGGGGAGGGAGGGTGAGGGTTATTTGCTAGCTAGATAGTAGACAAGAATTATCTTAGGTGAAGGGAAAGACAACACACACTACAGGGGAAGTCAGCACAACAGGACTAAACCAAAGCTAAGAAGTTTCCTGAATACAGTCAAACACTTTGAGGGACAGAGTAGCAGATGTGGGGGTCTGGGAATCAAGCTTTCAGGGGACATCTAGGTCAATTGGCATAACAAAGTTTATCAAGAAAATGTTGTGCATCGTACTTTGGTGAGTGGTGTCTGGGGTCTTAAGAGCTATCAAGCGGCCATTTAAGATGGATCCCAACCACCTGGAGTAAAGGAGAATGAAGAACACCAAAGACACAAGGAAAGTATTAGCCCAAGAGACAGAAAGGGCCACATAGATCAGAGACTTCGTCATCCTGAGGCCAGAAGAAATGGATGGTGCCCTGGTACCACAAAAGACTGCCCTACAGAGAACAAAACAGAGAGTCCCTGATGGAGCAGGGGAAGGGTGGTGTGCAGGTCTCAAAATCGAGTAGAAAGACCAGACTTAATGGTCTGACTGAGACTGGAGGAACCCCAGAAAGCACAGGCCCTGGACTCTCTGTTAACCCAGAGCTAAAACAATATCCGGGGCCAACTCTTCAGAAAAAGATTGGACTGGACTGTGGGACATAAAATGATACTCGTGAAGAGTGGGCTTCTTAGCTCAAGTAGATGATTGAGACTAAATGGGCAGCTTCTGTCTGGAGGTGAGATGAGAAGACAGATAGGGTTAGGAGCTTGTCAAATGGACATGGGAAATCGGGGGTGGAAAGGAGAAGTGTGCTGTCACAGTATAGGGAGAGCAATTAGAGTCACATAATAATGTAGGTATAAGGTTTTTTTTTATGAAAGACTAACTTGAATTGTAAACTTTCACTTCAAATACAACAGTTACCAAAAAAACTGGATGTCCATCTGCAAAAAAATGAAATGATCCGTACCTCACACCATACACAAAAATTAATTCAAAATGGATCAAAGACCTAAATATAAAGCCAAAAGCTATAAAGTTCATAGAAGAAAAAATAAGATCAACACTAGAGGTCTTAATACACAGCATTAACATGATACAAACCATAGCTAAGAACACACAAACTCCAGAATATAAGGTAGATAACTGGGATCTTCTAAAAATTATACACTTATGCTCATCAAAAGTTTTCACCAAAAGAGTAAATGGAGCACCTACAGACTGGGGAAAAAAATTGGCTATGACAAATCCGACAAAGGTCTACTGTCTCAAATCTACAGGAAAATCCAAAACCTCTACAACAAAAAGACAAATAATCCAATTAAGAAATGGGCAAAGGAAATGAACAGACACTTCACCAAAGAAGACATTCAAGAGGCTAACAGACACCTGAAGAAATGTTCCTGATCACTAGCCATCAGAGAAATGCAAATGAAAACCACAATGAGATACCATCTCACCCCGGCATTACTGGAACAAATCAAAAAAACAGAAAATAACAAATGTTGGAGAGGCTGCGGGGAGACTGGAACTCTTATGCACTGTTGGTGGGAATGTAAAATGGTTTAACCATTTTGGAAAATGATATAGTACTTCCTTAGAAATCTAGAAATAGAAATACCATATGATCCAGCAATCCCACTCCTAGGAATATATCCTAGAGAAGTAAGAGCTGTCACACGAATAGACGTATGCACACCCATGTTCATTGTAGCATTGTTCACAATAGCAAAAAGATGGAAACAACCTTGATGCCTATCAACAGATGAATGGAGAAGCAAATTATGGTACATACACACAATGGAGTACAATGCAACGATAGAGAACAATGATGAATCTGTAAAGCATCTCACAACATGGATGAAGCTGGAGGGCATTATGCTGAGTGGAATGTCAATCACAAAAGAACAAATAGTGTATGAAACCACTACCACGGAAAATCATGAAAATATTTACACACAAAAGGAAACAATCTTTAATGGTTGTGAGGGAGGGGAATGGTAGGGATGGAAAAAATACTAAATAGACAATAAATAAGTGGTAACTTTGGTGAAGGGTAAGACAGTACACCATACTGGGGAAGCCAGCACAACTTGTACAAGGTAAGGTCACGTAAGCTCCGTCGACACATCCAAACTCCCTGAAGGACTGAATTACTGTGCTGAGGGCTGTGGGGACCATAGTCTCGAGCAATATCTAGCTTAATTGGTATAACATAGTTTATAAAGAAAATGTTCTACATTCTATTTTGGTGAGTAGCGTCTGGGGTCTTAAAAGCTTGTGAGCGGCCAGCTAACATACTCCACTGGTCTTACCCCATTGGGAGCAAGTGAGAATGAAGAAAACTAAAGACACAAGGGAAGGATTAGTCCAAAAGAGTAATGGACCACAACTACCACAACCTCCACCAGACTGAGTCCAGCACAACTAGATGGTGCCTGGCTATCACTACTGACTGCTCTGACAGGGATCACAATAGAGGGTCCCGGACTGGGCTGGAGAAAAATGTAGAAAGAAATTCCAACTCACAGAAAAAGACCGGACTTACTGGTCTGACAGAGACTGGAGAAACCCTGAGAGTATGGCCCCCAGACACCTTTTTAGCTCAGTAATGAAGTCACTCCTGAGGTTCACCCTTCAGCCAAAGATTAGACAGGCCCATAAAACAAAATGAGACTAATAGGGCACAATAGTCCAGGGAGAAGGACTAGAAAGCAGGAGAGGACGGCAAAGCTGGTAATAGGGAACTCAAGGTCAAGAAAGGAGAGTGGTGACATGTGGGATTGGTAAGCAATGTCACAAAACAATATGTGTACTGTTTAATGAAAATTTGTTCTGTAAACCCTCACCTAAAGTATGATAAAAAAGTCATTTGATTGTGGTAGTGGGTGCACAAATTTTTGAGTATACAAAAAAAAACTGAATCATAACGATTAAAAGTATACATTTTATGGTGTGTGAATTATATCTTAATAAAATAGAAGAAAATGAAGGCAAACGAAAAGCAATTGCAGATGTAAGTAACTAAGATAATCCATCTTCAGCACACCTGTGCTGCAGAGAAATGCTGAAGGAAGATCTTCAACCTGAAGGGAAACAACACTAGAAGAAAACATGGATGTTCAGGAAGTAATGAACAGCATCAGAAATGGTCAAAATGTAGGTAAATGTCAAATACTATTCTTCTCTTTTAACTTCGTTAAAATAATTATTATTATTTAAAGGTAACATTCTAGGATGTCTTATGAGATTCATAACATGTAGATATAATATACATGACAATTACTACATTAAGTGTGAGAGGAGAGGACCTATACAGTGGCAAGTCTCTTATATTTTACATCTTACCTTATTAACTCTAAGTATTTGTGAAAAGCTAAGGGTAAATATTTTAATTTTAAGAGAAACCATTAAAAATAATGCGAAGATGTATAGTCACAAAGCCAATAGATAAACTAAACACAATAAAATGAGATAAAAATAAAATTCTACAAAATAATTAATTGAAAAGACAACAAGAAAAGAAAAATAGAGGAGTTAAGTATTAGGAGACAAACAGAAAACATACAGTAAAATGGTAAATTTTAATCCATATCAGTAATGAATAAATATCAACTAAGATGTTAGTGAACTACAACTGGACTAAACCAAAAGTTAAGAAGTAGCCTGAATACAATCAAACACTTCGAGGGACAGAGTAGCAGGGGTGACGGTCTGGGGAACATGCTTTCAGGGGACACCTAGTTCAACTGGCATAACACAATTTATTAAGAAAATGTTCTGCATCCTACTTTCGTGAGTGGCATTTGGGGTCTTAAAAGCTAGGGAGTGGCCAACGAAGATGCATCAATTGGTCCCAACCCACCTGGAGTAAAGGGGAATGAAGAACACCAAAGTCACAAGGAAAGCATTAGCCCAAGAGACAGAAAGGGCCACATAAACTGGAGACTGCAACAGCCTGAGATCAGAAGAACTAGATGGTGCCTGGCTACCACCAATGACTGCCTTGACAGGGAACACAACAGACAGTCCCTGTTGGAGCAGGAGAAAAGTGGGGTGCAGAACTCAAATTCTAGTGAAAAGACCAGACTTAATGGTCTGAGTGAGACTGAAGGAACCACAGAGAGCAGGCCCCTGGACTCTCTGTCAACCCAGCACTAAAACCACTCCCGAGGCCAACTCTTCAGTTGAAGTTTAGACTGGACTATGGGACATAAAATGATACTCGTGAAGAGTGTGCTTTTTAGCTCAAGTAGATACATGAGACTAAATGGGCAGCTCCTGTCTGGAGGTGAGATGAGAAGGCAGAGAGGGTCAGGATCTGGTTAAATGGACATGGAATATCAGGGGTGGAAAGGAGGAATGTGCTGTTATAGTATAGGGAGAGCAATTAGGGTCACATAACTATGTATGTATACATTTTTGTATGAGAGACTAACTTGAATTGTAAACTTTCACTTAAAGTACAATGAAAAAAAGATGTTAGTGAACTAGAGACTCCAGCTGAAAGACAGAGATTATCAGAATGGATACAAAAGCAAGAGTCAGCTATTTGCTCTCTACAATGAATCAATTTTAAATATAAAGAAACATTTTGGAAGAAAATGGATGGAAAAGTTATACCATGAAAATCATAAGCATAAGAAGACTGGAGGGGTATTTTAATATTAGATGAAGTAGTCTTCAAGGAATTTAAAAAAAATAAAGGAATAAGTTAAATCAAGAAGACAAAACAATCATAAATATGTATGCACCAAATTTCACTGCCCAAGAACATGCAGCAAAAATGGACAGAATTTAAAGGAGAAATAGAAAATGGCATAATCACTGTTTTAACACCCTACTCTCATCAACTGACAGAGCAACTGGACTAAAATAACTTAATAAAGGCGTAGAAGTCCTTAACAAAATTATCAAACATCTTGACCTAATTGATATTTATAAAAAACCACATCAAATAAAAGGGTCACTTTGAAGACTATGGTGTGCTTGACCCAAACCATGGTATTTTCAATCTCCTCATATGCATGTTAAAGCTGGACAATGAATAAGGAAGATCAAAGAAGAACTGATGCCTTAGAATTATGGAGTTGGCAAAGAATATTGAATATATCATGGACTGCCAGAAGAACAAAGAAATCTGTCTTGGAAGAAGTACAGCCAGAATGCTCCTTTGAAGCAAGGTTGGTGACACTTCCTCTCACATACTTTGGACATGTTATCAGGAGGGACCAGTCCCTGGAGAAGGACATCATGTTTGGTAAAGTAGAGGGTCAACGAGAAAGAGGAAGACACTCAACGAGATGGACTGACACAGCAGCTCAAACATAGCAAAGATTGTGAGGATGGCACAGGACTGAGCAGTGTTTCATTCTGTTGTACATAGAGTCGCTATGAGTTGGAACCAACTCGATAGTACCTAACAACAATAACAACATCAAACATCTGTAGAATACACATTCAAGTGCTCATGGTAAATTCAATAAGATAGACCAGGTGCTGGGCTGTAAAATCAGTCCCAATAGATTTAAAAGGACTAAAATCCTATAAGTTCATTATCTAACCTAAGGGGAAATAAAATAATTAAACTTAAAATATCTAGAAAAAAGCATAAATATGTCAAAATTTAACAACACACTTTTAAAAAAATCCACTAGTCAAAGGAGAAATCACGAGGGGAATTTAATAATATTAAAAACAGATGATAAAAATAAGCACATGAAATGTCATGGAATGCAGCTATAGCAATGGTTGAGAGAAACTTACAGCATTAAATGTTTTTATTAAAGAAGGAGAAAGGTCTAAAACCAATGACCTAAGATTCTACCTTAAAAAGTTAGAAATAGAAGAGCAGAGTAAATGCAAAGTAATTAGAAGGAAGGAATGAAAAAGAGAAATCAAGGAAATAGAAACCAGACAGAAAAGAGCAAAGCCATAAGCTGGTTCTCTGAAATGACTTATAAAATTGGTAAACATCTAGCCAGACTAATCAGCCAAAAATATAGAAAGGATATAAATTACCAGTAACAAGAGAGAGGTTATCACTGAAATTCCTACAGATACTAATAGGATAAGAAGAGAACATCATGAAAAATTATATGCCAACAATTTTGACAACTTAGAAGAAATGGACACATTTCTTTAAAAACACAGCTTACCGTAATTGAGAGAAGTTAAAACAGAAAATGTGAATAACCTTTACCTATTTTTAACATTGAAATAGTTATGAAAATCTTTCCCATAAAGAAACTCCAGGCACATATGGTAAATCAAAAAAACCAAACCTACTGCCATTCAGTTGATTCATAGCGACACTATAGGACAGCATAGAACTGCCCCATAGGGTTTCCAAGGTTGTAAATCTTTATGGAAGCAGACTGCCACATCTTTCTCCCGCAATTGTGGCTGGTGAAATCGAACTGCCAACCTTTAGATTAGCAGCCTAGCACTTTAACCACTGTGCCACCAGGGCTCCTTGGCACAGACGGTATCACTAACTAATTCTATCAAACTTTATGGAAAATATATGAATTTTAAAGAAACTCAGACGATAGAGAAGAAACACTTCCTTACTCATTTTATGAGGCCCAAAACCCTGATGCCAAAACCTGAAAAAATACATTACAAGAAATGAAAACTGCAGACCAATATACCTCATGAACATAGATGCAAAAGTACTTAACAAAATCTTATCAAATTGAATCTAGCATTATATATAAATCATAATACTTCATGACAAAGTGAAATTTCTGCCAGTAATGGAGGGTTGGATTAACACCAAAAAAATCAGTCACTATAATTCACCATATTAAAAGAAAGGAGAAACTTTATATGGTCTTTTCAATAGGTGCAGAAAAAGCATTTAACCATATCCAATACTCGTTAATGGTTAAAAAAAAAAAAAAACTCTCAGCAAACAAGGAATAGAAGGGCATTTCCTCAATCTGATAAAGGGCATTTGCAAAAAACCTACAAGTAACATAATAATTAACAGAGAAATGTTGACTATTTCCCTTCTAAGGATTGAAACCATACGAGGATGCACAACCTTACCACTTCTAGTCAACATTGTAATGGAAGTTCTACCCAGTTAAGGAAAGAAAAAGAAATAAAAGTCATGCAGATTGAAAAATAAAAAATAAAAATGTCTCCAATTACAGATGACATGATTGCTTATGTAGAAAATCCTAAGAAAGCTTCAGAACAGCTAACAAAATCAATAAATGAATTTCACAAGCTTGTAGGATACAGTGGTAATAAAAAGCATCAATTGCATTCTTATGTATCAGCAGCAAACTTGCAGGCTAAATTTAAAAAAAAACATTTAACTTCAAAAACATAAAATACTTAGGAATAAATTTAACAAAAGATGTGCAGTGTTGCTGAACTGAAATCTACAACATATTGACAGAAATTACAGAAGACCTAAATAAATTGAAAGTTACACCATGTTTCCTGGAGAAAACATTAATAAAATATATATCTGACAAAGGAATGGTAATCAGGTTATATAAAGAACTACTACAACTCAATAATAACATACAAAATAAAGCATTGTGGAATCGATTCTGACTTATAGCGACCCTATAGAACGGAGTGGAACTACTCCATAGGGTTTCCAAGGCTGTAAACTTTACGGAAGCAGACTGCCACATCCTTCTCCCGTGGAGCGGCTGGTGAGTTCTAACCGTGGACCTTTCAGTTAGCAGCCCCAGCCACTGTGCCACCAGGGATCCTAATAAAATACAAACAACTCAATTTTTTAAAATGGGCAAATTTTTTAACAGACACTTCACATAAATAAAAAGATATATGAAAGGACAAAAATTACGTACAAAAGTGCTTAACACAATCAGTCAACACGGAAATGCAAATTAAAGCTATAATGAAATACTACTACACGCCCACCAGAATGGCTAAAAGTAAAAAGTCTGACAGCACCAAATTTTGGGGAGAATATGGAACAGCTTGAATTTTAATACATTTTTTATTGGAGTGTAAAATGGTACAACTGCTTTGGAAAATTTTCTGGAAATTTCTTATAAGACTAAATATGAATCTTCCCCAGAAATCTCATTCCTAGGTATGTCCAAAAAGAAATGAAAAGATATCCACAAAAAAGACTTCGTAAAAAATACTCACGTAAACTTGATTCATAATAGCCTTAAATTGGAAACAACACAAATGTCCATCAGCAGGAGAATGGATAAACACACTGTCATACATATATTGATGCAATGGAATATCATATAACAATATAAAAGGAAAAACTACTGATACAACACCATGGGTGAATATCAAAAACATTATGCTGAGTAAATAAGGCCTTAGAAAACATAGCGCATAATGTATAATTCCATTTATATGAATTTCCAGAGTAGGCAAAACTAATGTAAGGTGGAAAAAAAACAGAACTGTGATTGCCTCTTTGTAAGGGAGTGGAAAGACTTGGGAAGGAGCATGAGGAAACTTTCTGAGGTGAGGGTAGAGTTCTACATCTTCATAGGAGTCTGCGTTACACAGATCTGTGCATTTGTCAAAATTCATTTTTGTAAATTTTACCTGAAAAATTGAACTGAAAACTAGTATTGAAGTTTCTTTAATGACATGCATGCTGAAGTGTTAGGAACGAAGTGTACTGATTTCTGCAACTTTGAAATGCACCATAGAAAATAAGATAGATTGGTGGATGAATAGGATGAACAGACGAACGGATATATGATAAAGCAAATATAATAAAATGTTATTTGTAGAATCTAGGTGTTATGTATATAGATGTTTATCGTACATTTCTTTCAAGTTTTCTGTGTGTTTGAAGATTTACATAACCGAATGTTGAGGAGAAAAAAAAAACTTAGGTCCTTACATTGTTCCACTACCTATACAATTTGCATCCCCTCCACTATTACCTCATTGACATCAACTTCTATTACTCTACTCCCACACCTTTTCCCTGGCCCAACATATATCTCGCTCTAGCCACATTAGCCTTCTTGTTATTCTTGGAACACATCAGGAATGCACCTCTCTTATATTCTTTGCATTTTCTGTCCTCCACTTAGAACATACTTTTCACAGAGGGCCACATGGTTTAAGGCTAGATCCCTCACTTCTTCAGGTCTTTGCTCAAGTCACCTTTACACTGAAGCCTTCTCTAACATTCAACTCTTCCTGCTAGCACCCGATCCTATTTCCTCACTTTATTTTTCTCCAACAGCACTTACCATCATCTGATATACCATATATTTCACTTATTAATTTGTTGATTCACTCTCAGTGAGGGTAGGGATTTGTGCCTATTTTCTTCACTGCTACATTCCCAGCACATTGAACAGTGCCTGGCACATAATGTGTGTTCAGTAAATATTTGTTGAGTGAATTAATCAGACTTGTAAAATAGATTAATACGTGTTAATGATGAGTCAAAACTAACATGATGAATTTTAATAGAGCCAATTGTATAATTTTTTTAAAAACATAAAAAATACAGGAAGAGTAAAAATGACAGTAGCTGTGGGAAAATGACTAAGGAATTTTATTTAAATGAGTTAACATATGTAAAACACTTAGAAAAGTGCCTGCACATTATCAGTGCTATGAAAGTATTTGCTGTACTTTTTATTATTTAGGAAAGAAGCACAATCAAGTGTCAGCAGTGTGATGGGGGATGACAAAAAAATGAAGTCAATCTTGCTGTTGTTGCTAGCTGATGTTGAGTCCACTACGACTCATGGTGACCCCATGTGTGCAGAATAGAACTGCTCCACAGGGTTTTCAAGACTGTGACATTTTGGAAGTCAATCTGAGGCTGATTTAAAAATAGTATAGTATTTAGAATAAAAGAAGTGACAAACTCACTCTATGTTAACTGTAACGGTTCTGAGCATCAATCAGTTCTGAGCATCTCATTAAAAAGGAGCATGGTTACCTTGCACCATATTCACACCGGAGCAGCCATAATGGTGAAAGGAACCGAGAATGTTTATATGAGGAAGAAAATACTGCTGTCTTGGAATATCTGAAGAACTGTCATGTGGGAGAATAACTAAATTACTTCTATCAACCCCTGGGAGCATAAGTAGAAACAATGTATGGACACTATAGAATAACAGATTGCATTCAACTTAAGAGAGGGCTTTCCAACAGTGAGAACTGTCAAATGTATGATAAGTTTCCTAAGTAGACAGTGTTCCCAGAACTGCAGGTATATGAGCATACCCCAAAAAAACAAACCCATTGCTGCCGAGTCGATTCAGACTCATAACAATCCTATAGGACAGAGTAGAACTGCCCCATAAGGTTTCCACGGCTGTAGTCTTTACAGAAGCAGACTGCCACGTCTTTCTCTCGCAGAGTGGCTGGTGGGTTCAAACCGCTGACCTTTTTGGTTAGCTGCCGAGTGCTTAACCACTGGGCCACCACAGCTCCTTCTATAGGCTGTATAAGTACCTAATATAAAGGCATGGGCTTTAGTGCCACAATGACATGAATCCAAATACCATATGTGTAATTTATTAACTTTGTGACCTTGAGCAAGTGAGTTAACCTCTAACAGCTTCAGTTTCCTTATCTGAAAAGTGTAGCTCACTATCATAGATAGTATGAGAATGAAGTGAAATAATGAATGCTAAGCATTAAACACAGTATTTGGCACACAGTATTAAAAAAAATACCCTTTGTTGTACAGTTGATTCTGACTCATGACAACCCAATGTGTTACAGAGTAGAACTGCTCCATAGGGTTTTCTTGGTTGTAATCTTTACAGAAGCAAATCACCAGGCCTTTTTTCCACAATGCCACTGGGTAGGTTCAAATCACCAACATTTAGGTTAATAGAGGAGCACAAACCATTTGCACCACCCAGGGACATTTGGCACTTAGTAAACCCAAACCAAACCCGTTGCCACTGAGTCAATTCCAACTCATAGCAACCCTATAGGACAGAGTAGAACTGCCCCCATAGGTTTTCCAAGGAGCAGCTGGTGGATTTGACCTGTCTACCTTTTAGTTAGTAACTGAGCTCTTAACCACTGTGCCACCAGGAATCCTTGGCACATAGTAAGCCCTCCTTAATAATGGAAAGGTGATTCAAACACGAGATTGGGTGGTTGTACTAACACTAAAATGCCTTCTAAAGCTAAGAATTTATGATTCCATGATATTCATTTCACTTGCAGCATACCAAAAATTCGATTCAGGGTTGACATCTAAGCCAATATACAATCAATTTGCATTTTTTCTAAGAAAAAAAAATATTAGCTTCTGATAATAGGCACTTTGGAAGTCTTAAAACACATTATCCTATAGAGAAAGACAAGTAGAGATTTTACTTTCTCCTGCATGTCAATGCATCAGAGTAATTTCAATATAATTTTTGATGAAGAAGCATTTCTTGCAGAGAAGACACAGCCTTTAATCATAAATCATTGGAATTGTGGCCTGAGACACAAATCCCTTTAGAGTTTAGGTGTTTTGTATTAGTTTCTGAAGGCTGACATGTTTTAAACGTATATATATTCTCCAAGTCAATGAACATTTCTTGTATTTTACATCAATACTTTACTTTCAGGTCCTATATGGAGCAGTAAGAGAGAAAAACAGAGTAAGAGTAAAGAGAAATAGTTAGAGAAAACGTGAAGGATAAAGAAAAATTAAAATTGAGGACAGGGATGAGGAGTGCTTAGAGGAACCAAGGTGAAAAATAAAGAAAACATTATATAATAGATACTATATGCTTATTAAAACAACATTTAAGAAAAAGCATTTTAAAATTGACTTCTCTATAGCTAAGAAATAATACATATGAGAAATCTCAAAATTTGTTTCCTTTGTATAATATGTAATCACTTCAGCTTTCCAGTCTACACAAACATGAAGAATATAATGAAATATAAAGTCCTTTTCATAATTTTTGAAATAGGATAATCTCAGAACAAGATCTTTTCTGAATTGATAAGGAGAAAGATGTAACGATAATTTATGACAGATACAGAACATGGAGCCAGCTTTGGTGGCTCCTAGTTTCTTATTGAAGTTGAAATCAGCATATACCTGACTAAAACAAATGCTTCAAGAGCAAATTTGTCTGCCCCTAGGAAAAATTGTCAAGTAGTTTATTTTTCTCCCCCTTCTGTTTCTTCTCCATCCTCCCGAATCTATGAACTCAATATCTTTATACTTTCTATCAGCTTTCCCTTATCAAAACCTGTTTTTCAGAAAGGACTCAAAAAACTTTTATGAACTTAAAGGAAAACATGAGCATGCTAAATGTGCTACATCTCACAAAGAAACTTTCATTCTGACAAGGGAAAATGTCTTAAAGTCAAAGAAATTACTTTCAAGTATCATTAAACTTGAAGGGAGAGGTTGTGACCAAGGCAGAGGGATCTTCACTGCTGTCCTTACATCACTTCAAAAGGGTATTGACATTCATTGCTTTCTTTTGGCATGAAACAACCGCTAAACAATGGATTAAACAAAAAACCACTATTAAGTCATTTATAATTATATGAGGGTGGGAGCCTCTTAAACTTCTTTCCAGTGAATGCTAGCTTGATCTAGAGAGGAGGAAATTTAATTAATTAATTTGATAATTGTTTCAGCCACATCTAGAAAACAATCTGTAAGGCTAGAGAGTACTATCATAATATTTCTTTCTAAACAAAGAACAAACAGATACTCAAGGCAATAGGCGTAGGCTCAAGGTTTCTTTTAATGGAACTTATTGAGGAAATATTTTCTCGATAGTGGAATTTTTATGACTATTAATTTATCTGTGCCAATACTTGATAAAAATCATTTTAAAAAGCTTTGACTTATAAAATATTTTAAGATCTGTTCTCTTGGGTAATTAAAAACCCAAAGAACAGTTATAGTCTCTGCAAAAGTAAGCAGCCCACAATTAGTTGTTGGGGGAAGAGTGTTCCAAATCAGAAATGTGACCAATTGAACTGGTTTTCTTTCTGTTTCAGAATACATTGAACAGATGCTGCTCCTATTTGCCCGTTACATTTTAACTTCTTTACTGGGTTTGTAGTTTGTTTTTTTTTTCTTTTTGGTATCACATTTTAGAATGTTATCTTCTGTAAGAAATATCTCATTCTTTTGCTCGTTTCAATTTCATCTGCATGTCACAAAAAGATAAACTAAAATATGCTTTAAACATTCACTATACATGCTCCTTACTTTTATATAGAATACTAAAGGAGATGTAATTAATTAGTACTGTAGTATCAAGAAAATGTAGTGTACATTAAATATTTTATAAGAAAATCTTAGTGGGGCACTTACCACATCTATCATATCAGATTCCATTTCATGGCTGAGATCAGACTACAAGAAAAATAAAAATAAAGATGTGTTTAATTGCTGACAAGCTGTTGTCATTTATTTATTCAAAGTCACAGAATAAATATTAAATATTAATATAAATATGTTTCAAATAATCTATTCATTTCACAGTTACAGAAAAGCTTTCTTCAGAATCTGAAGGAATTACACCAATCTGAGTCTCTGTCTTTTAACAAATGACTTTTATCCATTCAAATTTATTGTGATTACTGATATATTTAGATTCATTCTACCATCTTACTATATACCTTATGCATACTTTTTTTCCTCTTTTCTCCCTTTTCCCCACACACTTCCATGCATTCTGTTTAATCATTTTCTTAATCGCTTTGTTTCCCGCTCTACTTGTCAAGACATTATAGATTATTCTCGTACCTTTAATCTAAAAGTTTTAACATGCATAGCAAACTTAGTCAATCTGGGTAGTCAATACCACTATCCTTCTCTGATCTATACAATGACATTAAAACCCTTACACTCCAATCTCCTCCCTTCCATATTTTGTGTTATCATTGTCCAATTACATCTTTTCTTCAACTGACAAATTAGTATTGTTTAACTTTGAAAGCTTATTAAGATAAACATCATGTTAATAATTTTCCTGCTCACCATAGCTTCTTTTAAGAAATTTATTAATATTTTTATAATAAATAACATATAATTGAACTAATCACAAACATACATTTAATGCTATTTTTGCATATGTATATGCATGCATAATCACAGCCCAGATCACAATATAGGACCTTTCCATCACCCCATAATGTTCTCTCATGCTTCTTCCTAATCTATACTCCACGTGGTAACCAATATTCTGAATTACATCATTATCAACCATTATCAATAATTATTATCAATTATTTTTGTCTATTTTTTTGTTTCTTTTTTCTTTTGCACACCATACTACCTGTGTGAGTCATCCAGTTTGTTGAACACCACCTTGTTTAAATTTTACTTTTTTTCCCATCTTTTTACTTTGAACCTTTCAGGACCCCATAACCCTAATGATGCCTTTGAATTACAAGTCTCTGTGAAGGATGATTTTGCCAATGGAATCCTCTGGGAAAGAGAGGCAGCTACCAACTGAAGGTACACTTTGGAGTTTTGGACATGTTGCCTCCATGAAATGGCTACATCTCTTTTGAAAAACAGCTATTAGATTACTACTTGGCTCTTGTTGAAACTCAATGCCTGAACAATTAAAGCTTTATGATTCTCTGGCCTGATATTTCCATTTTGTGGTGGGCCAACTTGGTCTCAATAACTAACAAGGTTGGATGTGTCCAACAAGCTTCACTTGCCAAATGGAAATGGTATATTCAAGAACATAACTAGCCTGGCACCACTGTCATCTCCCCTTTCAATACAAAAGTGACATCTGTCTCATTGGGGAAATTTCTATCCCCCAATAAGCACCTTAAGAGCAGAAGTGGTGGTTCAGTGGTAAGATTATTGCCTTCCATGCAAGAGATTTGGGTTAGATTCCTGGACAATGTGCTTCAAGTGCAGCAACCACCCACCTAACAATGTAAGCTTGCATGATGCTATGATACTGAACAGGTCTCAAAGGAGCTTCCAGACTAAGACAGACTAGGAAGAAAGGCCTGGTGATCTACTTTCAAAAATCTGTCAATGAAAACACTATGGAGATCACAATGGTCTGATTCGGTTGTGCATGGAGTCACCATGAGTCAGGGGCAGACTCAATGGCAGCTAACAACCTCACAGTAAACAAATTCAATGGCTCAATGGGGCCCTCAATTCACAAAGGCTCGGCCTGGTTCACTGATGTTTTCACTAAGCTGAAAACCAGTGGCTTCAGCACCATCCACGTAGAGCTAAAAATAGACACTGTCCCTCCGCAAAGTTGGCAGAAATCAAGGTCGTTCTCTAATCTCTGGCCAATACTACCTTTGATAAACCTTGTTAAGTTTTTCCTTACTCTTGGTCTGTTGCAAATGGACTCTTTGATCTGTCACTAGGAAAACTAGAGACTATTAAATTAAGGACACCTCTCTTTGGGGCCAGGAACTTTGGAAAAAAATCTCATACTGATCAAATAGTTCGGGTTACTCATGGAGATGTCTATGGTAAGGGACTGTTCTCTGAGGAGATGGAGTGAAATTAAGCTGCTGATCATACCTGTACCACTCAGACTGTCACTATTACTGCCAGGATTCATCATCATTCTGGACATGACATTACATCTACCAACAAAGGAATGGGCTCTGTGTTTCTGATGCACAGAATAACACTGTACATGAGATTTGTGACTCCTTTCAAAATTTGATATCTTGTAAAGGGAGACCACAACATCAAATGTGGCCCTCACCTGCTCCTGACAGAATGACTACATCAGACCATTGACCCCCTAACGGGTCTATTGTTGATGTCTCACCACTATTGACTCTTTTTCAGTTACAGTGCTCCAGTTATATCAGTCAACTCTGGCCACATCATTGTGGCCTCTGAAATTAAACTGTGTCATGTTCCATGTTTTTGGCTTTCAGACAATCTACAGTTTTTTATAGCAAAGGCTATTCAACAAAGATCTGATAATATATTTGATGGACATTACATGCTTCCTACTGTCCATAGCCATCTAGTATTGTTGAGCATTGGAATGACATCCTAAAATTTGACTAAAACAGCTTTCTGATTCCACCTCCCTCACACCTGGACTGCTCCTACCTGCTTCACACATCTTACTAATGCAATTTAGTCACCAAATGTAGCTTTCTCCAGAAAGAGATAGTCTCCTTTTGGCAACTTTCTAGGTAATGATCAGGACAAAAGGAGTGTGGGATTGTATAAATTTTGAAAATTCAGAATTCTGCCCTAATCATTTCTAGTTATGATGCTTCTTTCTTTCTCTTACTGGACAGTCTGATTGTTACATCGTCTGGTAGTATCCATGCCAAAAGAGGGTCTGGTGATTCAACTTTGATTCTGGTACAGTCACCGGGGTTTTTTTTTTTTTTTGATGAACATGGTCCTATATCATAAGGATAATTACCACATGCTTGATATCCATGCAATAGCCCCCATGGGACAAAGTAGAGGGAGGAACGTAAGGGGTCTGTATAATTTTTATTGAAAAGGTCTTGTTCCTCTTGCACTTAACCCTTCCAAACTAAAGGTCTGGGTGTAAGCAAGAGATGATGGGGGATGGGGGGGTGGGGTAGTGAAGTTATAGATACTGGAATAGGATACACTGATTTTGTGGCAGTGGAAGGACGGCAACAACCTAGCACCTGGGGAGGAAATACCTCAGACACCAGAAGGCGTGAGAGAGGAAGGGTTATTGATAATCTTTGTCTTTCAGAGCAACGCCTGGAGCCTTCCTCACAAAGGAAAACACTCTGATGTGCTTCTTCCAAACTTTCGCATGTACCTTAAATTTACCAACTATGTCTTGCATTTTGGGAGTATCACTGTAGAGTGATTTTGCTTTTGTCTCTGCTGAGGCCCAAGAGGCTTTACTCGTTAGGGATATGTTTTATGTTAATTTCTCATCTTTCTGTTCCCACACCACTCTCGTGGTGTGACTCAGATTACACATATGCACATGGTGCAGGCTTCCGTTTACAATATTTTATGAGTGTCTCTTTTTCCACCAGTACCCCAAAGGGGATGGAAAGTTTCCCTGTTGCTTTCCTGAGCTGGTAAGCAGAATACTTTTCAGCCTAATTTTCATTAACATGAAGCTCTTTGAGGTTACTCACTTTATATAGGGGGTTGACTTCAAGTTCCCCAGGTAATGCCTCTGTCTAAGTTATTAGGGATGCTATAACAGAAATACCACAAGTGGATGGCTTTAACAAAGAAAGGTATTCTCTCACAGCTTAGGAGGCTAGAAGTCCAAATGCAGGGCACCAGCTCTAGGGGAAGACTTTCTCTCTCTGTCAGCTCTGGGGGTAGGTCCTTGTCATCAATTTTCCCCTGGTCTAGGAGCTTCAGCACAAGGACCACAGGTCCAAGGAATGTGCTCCACTATTAGCTCTTCTTTACTGGTGGTGATGAGGTCCCTTTCCTCTCTGCTCACTTCTCTCTTTTATATCTCAAAAGAGATTGACTCAAAATACAACTTAATCTTGTAGATTGTGCCCTGCCTTATTAACATAACTTCTTCTAATCTTGCCTCATTAACATCATAGAGGTTAGGCTTTACAACACATAGTACAATTACATCAGATCACAAAATGGAGGACAACCACATAATACTGGGAGTTGTAGCCTAGCCAAGTTGACACACATTTTTGGGGGACACAATTCAATCCATAACAGCCTCCTATCATTTGCATTTATATGTGTTAGAACCATTCCTTCTGCACCTAAGACCTATATCTGTGTCTGATACACATGGACCACTGAATCTTCCAATCATTTTTACTAACTGCATTTTGAGTTTTTTTATTTTCATGTGGCACCTATGGATTTCTCTTTTCTTATTTTGAGTTCAAATATGTATTAGATTTTTTGTTATATTTTATCTAGAATTTCTATGTCTGTGGATAGAATGGAATATTTTCAGCCCCAGCTCAGTCCACCATACTGGTCAGAAGTCTCTCTATGTATTATTTAACACTGGACACAACATATATTATCAAAAAGTAATTTGATTTACACTGTTTGCTAGGTTAAAAGCTTTAGTTAACTGTATGTATTTTAATTCAGAAAAGTTGATCATAAGGGATTTTCTTGATCAAACATTTCCAATAAAGAATGGAAAATACCATTAAAGCAAATATATAAAATATGAATATGTTAATTTTGTTTAAAGTTAAAAAAAAACAGGTTGAAAACATTTTAATTATCTAGTCACTGAGAGAATTTTCTAACCTAATTTTTAAAAATGTGCTGCAAGGTATTTGAAAAGACTCATCAGAGTGATAATTTTTTATCTCAGCCAATTTATATATAATGTATGTATTGAATAATTTATAATCAAGTCATTAAACCTCTTGAGAAAAGTAAAAAAATATTAAAGACATATTTTAAATCACTCTATGTATAACACTAGGATTATGTCTGTTGGCCTTGAAGGGTTTCATCCATAATCCAGATCCTTAATAATCTTAGCTCCATTAAAATAAAGTACTGAAATATCCTTAGGTACAGTTAATTCTTTCTTTTACAACAAAGCAGCCAATGTGTGAAATTAAATATTCAGCTTCATTTGGGGGAAAATCAGTTGCATTGAAGAGTTCTAAGGAATAAAATAATCATCTCTTATTCACCTTTACATACACACTATTGGTCAAAATCCTTATCATGCAGTATAAGAAAGCTTAGCTTATGACAAGAGTTTAGCTTATAATATGGTCTTCACTAAGACAAAGACTTCTTCAAAGTGCTAAAAAGCAAATATGTCACCGTGGAGACTAAGCTGTGGCTGACCCAAGCCATGATGTTTTCAATTGCCTCATACGCATGTGAAAGCTGGACAACGAATAAGGAAGACTGAAGAATAATTGATGCCTTTGAATTAGGTGTTGGCAAATAATATTGAATATACCATGGACTGCCAAAAAAATGAACAAATCTGTCTTGTAAGAAGTACAGCCAGAATGCTCCTTAGAAACAAGAATGGCAAGACTTCATCTCACATACTTTGGACATATAATCAGGAGGGACCAGTCCCTGGAGAAGGACATCATGCTTGGTAAAGGGTCAACAAAAAAGTTGAAGACTCTCAACAAGATGAATTGACACAATGGTTGCAACAATAGATTCAAGCATAACAATGATTGTGAGGATGGTGCAGGACTGGGCAGTGTTTCATTCTGATGGACACAGGGTCCCTATGAGTCAGAACCGACTCAATGGCACCTAACAACAACAAGGCAAAGCTGTTTCTTCACACTTCTCTATGAAATATAATTATGACTGAAATCACTGGATTTCTGCAGGTATTAATAACAACACATATCAGCACTACTATAATACAAGCCTCTCTTTATTTTTCACTGGAGTTCCAAATGTTTGAATTTTGTCATCATTTGTAGACTGACCATGTGGCCACATATTTCTTTACCAACTTATTTCTCCTCAACCAAATAGTTTAATTTATAAAAACTAGGGCTGGTTTCTATGAGAACTGTAACTTGACATGATATGAACATCCACAAACACCATCCTGAAGAGTAATTTAACATATCCTATCTATCATCTATCTATCTATCTATCATCTGTCATCTATCTATCTAATCTATCTAAATACATGCACACATACACATATATATATGTATATATATGTGTGTGTATCTTAAGTAAGGAGTAAACTAGGCCTTCCTATCAGAGAAGAAATAACAGAATTTTTTTAATTTCACTGTGTTTGTGTGTGTGCATGCCCTAAGTAAGGGGAAAATCCACCTTCATTGCCAATTGCATGGTAAGAATCAGCATGAATACAATCCTCAAAATGTGGGGACTGATCTAGTCTTCACCTTACTTCTTTTCCATCCCATCCCCAGCCACCTAGAAAGCACTCTCTCTCTGACCCTAGACATCCAAAACTGGGTTAGAACTTACAAGTTACAAGAACACTGTTCTTCAGACCAGCTGCCCATGTAGCACTTCTCTGACCTAGCCACCAGGGGCTGGGTCAGAGCTCAAAAGTTAAAAGGATATTGTCCTTCAGACTGTCAAATAGGTAGAAGCCAGTCACAAGCTTGGGGAGTCTACATAACACGTCAACCTTCTGCCCTGCTGGACACAGATTCAGGGCTAGTTTCTCACTATCCCTCAGGATGCCAGCCACAAGCTTGGGAGTCCATAAGCTATCCTCACTTTCTGACCTTCTGGCTCACACTGTCTCTTTGGGTTCAATATTTCACTGGAACAACTCATCAATCTATTAGAACCAAAATGGTTAAAAAGGAAGAAATGCATCAGGTGAGGTCTAGGAGGGTTCCCAGCAAGGAGCTTCCATGTCCCCAGTAATGCATTACACTCCTGAGAGCAAATGTTCTTGCTAATCAGGGAGCCCTCCAAGCCTTAATGTTCAGTGTCTTTATTGGCCTCATCATGTGGTCATGACAGATTATACCACGCAATCTGAGGCTAGTCAACATTGAGCTATCAGGAGGTTCTTCTTGGTCTGGTCAAAATCCACTCAATAGCCTCAGGTGTGATCCAACTAACAGGAACCAAGAACAAAGGTCATATTGCTTTCTGAACTTCACAATATGTGTGTGTGTGTGTGTGAGAAAGAGAGATGATTGATGACACTTTATCTTTTAAAGATTTCTAGTAAAGAGACATTGTATGATAGAATATGGTAAACATAGATACAATTCAATATGCTAAACTATAAATTCTTGTGAATCTTCAGTATGAGGCTAATAATTCAGGGAATGAATTTATTTAGTTACTGTTTGTGAAACACATTAGCAAATATAAAATTTACAGTATCTCATCTGGGATATCATGTAATATGTCCAAACAAATAAATTAAGCTTCCAGCTTGGACAAATGCAAGATGTACCATTTGAAACAGAAAGTGCATTTCATATACTATTACTATCAAGGTGCTTAATGAAATGAATTAGAGATTCCACAGCAAAGAGCTTTTCCATGGAGCCCCTAGCATGAGAGATCAAAAAGGCATTCACTTAAATGTCTTTTAAATATAAAATGCTTGTTGTTGTTCTTGTTAGGTGCCATTGAGTCACTTCCAACTCATAGTGACCCTATGTATAACAGAACGAAACACTGTCCAGTCCTGCACCATCCTCACAATCATTGCTATGTTTGAGCTCACTGTTGCAGCCACTGTGTCAATCCATTTTGTTGAGGGTCTTCCTCTTTCTCTCTGACCGCCGATAACATGTCCAAAGTACATGAGAAAAAGTCTTGTCATCCTTGCTTCTAAGGAGCATTCTGGCTGTACTTCTTCCAAGACAGATTTATTCATTCTTCTGGAAGTCCATGGTATATTCAATATTCTTTGTCAACACTGTAATTCAAATGCATCAATTCTTCTTCAGTCTTCCTTATTCATTATCCAACTTTTGCATGCATGTGAGGCAATTGAAAATATCATGACTTCGATCAGGTGTACCTTAGTGCTCAAAGGTACAACTTTGCTTTTAATGCTTTAAAGAGGTTGTCTTTTACTTTTTTTTATTTTGTTGAGAATACACACAGCAAAACATACACCAAATCAACTGCTTCTACATGTACAATTCAGTGACATCGATTACATTTTTCAAGTTGTATAACCATTCTCGCCCTCCTTTTCTGAGTAGTTTCTCTCTCATTAACATAAGCTCACTACCCCCTAAGGTTCCTGTCTAATCTGTCAAGTTGCTATTGTCACTAAGATCCCATACAGATAGTTCTTAAAAGAGCATAATGCTCAAGGGAGGCATTTTTTTTTTACTAGTTAAGCTAGACTATTGTTTGGTTTTAAGAAGACTTCAGAAGATACATATTTTTAAATTTTATTTATTTTGGTTTTGTTGTTGAGAATATATGCAGCAAAACATACACCAATTCAACAGTTTTTACATGTATCATTCAGTGACATTGATTACATTCTTTGAGTTCTGCAACCATTCTCACTCTCATTTTCTGAGTGGTTCCTATCCCATTAATACATATTCACTGTCCCCTAAGGTTCCTATCTAATCTTTTGAGTTGCCGTTATCAATTTGATTCCACACAGATAGTTCTTGAAAGAGCATAATGCTGAAGGCAGACATTTTTTACTAGTTAAGCTAAAATATTGTTGGTTTTAAGAAGGCTTCTGGGAATGTTTTCGGTTTAAGGTTTGAAGATTATCTTAGGGCAATGGTTTCAGGGGATCATCCAATCTTCTTGGCTACAGGAAGTATGGAGTTCATGAGAACTTGAAATTATGTTCTGCATTTTCCCCCTTTTGATCAGGATACTTATATAGAATCTTTACTCAAAATATTCAGTAATGGTAGCTGGGCACCATCCAGTTTTTCTGGTGTCATGGCAAAGGAGGCAGTTGCTCATGGAGGCAATTGGCCACAGATTCCATATCCTCCTACTCCTGACTCTCTTTTTTCCTTTGTTGCTCCTGGTGAATAAAACTAAATTGTTGTGCCTTGGATGGCCGCTTGCAAGCTTTTAAGACCCCAGACACTACACAACAAACTAAGAGGTAAAACAGAGCACTAAATGTGTTATTAGGCCAATTAACTGGGATGTCCCATGAAAAAACGATCCTAAACCTGCAAACCAAGAAACCTAATCCCATGAGGATTTTGTTTGTACATAAGCAGCCACAGAAGCTACTCTTTCTCTCTTTTTTTCATTGTTGTAGATATATCGATCATACAACTTTTGTCAATTCAACCCTACCCTGAATCAATGAGTTATTTCTATCACCATTAACCCCTTCTCTTTTCCTCCTCCCTCTTACCCCTGGAAACCACTAATAAACTTTGTCCTCTATACATTGGCCTTTTCTTGTCTTTTTATGTAAGTGAAGTTATACAATATTTGTCCTTTTGTGATTGACTTATTTCACTCAGCATAATGTCTTCCAGCTCCATCCATATTGTAACATGTATCAAGACTTCATTTCTCCTACTGATTGAGTAGTATTCCACTGTATGTACATACCACATTTTGTTTACTCATTCATCTGCTGAAGGGCATTAGGTTGTTTCCACCTTTTGACTATTGCGAATAGTGCTGTAATGAACATTGGTGTACAAGTCTTTGAGTCTTTGCTTTACAGTTTTTTGGGTACAAATACCTAGGAGTGGAATTGCAAGGTGATATGGTAGTACTATAGTTAGTTTTTTGAGGAACTGTCACACTTTATTCCACAATGACTGTACCATTTTGCATTCCCACCAGCAATGGATAAGGGTTCCAATTTCCCCACATCCTCTCCAATATTTGTTATTTTCTATTTTTGTTTGTTTGTTTTTTAAACTTAGTCATCCTAAATCCATTGCTGTAGAGTCAATTCCAACTCACAGGGACCCTACAGGACAGAGCAGAACTGCTTCATAGGGCTTCCAAACAGCAGCTTGTGGATTTGAACTCCCCACCCTTTGCGTAGCAGCCATAGCTCTTACCCAATGCACCACCAGGGTTCCTCAGCCATCCTAGTGGGAGTGAAATGGTATCTAGTTGTGGTTTTGATTTGCATCTCTCTGCTGGCAAATGACATTTAGCATCTTTTCATGTGTTTGGTGGTCATTTGAATGTTCTCTTCGGTGAAATGTCTAGTTAAGTCCTTTGCCCATTTTTTGATTGGGTTATTTGTCTTTTTTTTTTGTTAAGCTGTAGAAGTTTTATACATATGTTGGTTATTAGATTCTTGTCAGATATATGGTTTCCAAAGATGTTCTCCCAGTCGATAGCTTGTCTTTCCACTTTTTTAGTAAAGTCTTTTGATGTACAAAAGTTTTTAATTTTTATGAGGTTCCATTTATTTATTTTGTCTTTTGCTGTTTTTGTTTTTGTTATTATTTTAGATAATCCATTGTTAAAAGCTAAACCTGACAACGTTGCTTCAGGGGACATTTTTGGTTTAAGGTTTAAAGCTTATCTTAGGGCAATAGTTTCAGGTATTCATCCAGCCACCATGGCTCCACAAAGTCTGGCGCCCATGAGAATTAGGTGTTTTGCATTGCCTTTGCACAATGCAACACGTCATTTGATTTCTAGACTGCTAATTCCATGGACATTGATTGTGGATCAAAGTAAAATGAAATTCTTCATAATTTATCAATATTTTCTCCATTTATCATGATGTTGCTTATTGTTCCAGTTGTGAGGATTTTGTTTTATGTTTAAGTGTAATCTATACTAAAGTCTATAGTCTTTGATCTGCATCATTAAGTCTTTAAGTCCTTTTTACTTTCAGCAAGCAAGGTTATGTCATTTGCTTATGGAAGGTTGTTAATGAGTCTTCCTCTAAGCCTGATGCTGCATTCTTCTTCATATAGTCCAGCTTCTTGAATTATTTGCTCAACATACAGATTGAATAAGGAAGGTGAAATGACACAACCTTGACACACACCTTTTCTGATTTTAAACTATGCAGTATCTCCTTGTTATGTTCAAACTACCATCTCTTGGTCTATGTACAGGTTCTGCATGAGCACAGTTAAGTGTTCTGGAATTCCCGTTCTTCACAATGTTATCCACAACTTGTTATAATCCACAAAGTCTAATGTCTTCGTGTAGTCAATAAAACACAGGTAAAGATTTTTCTGGTATTCTCTGCTTTCACCCAAGATTCATCTGACATTAGCAATGATATCCCTGGTTCCACATCCTCTTCTGAATTTGGCTTGAATTTCTGGCAGTTCCCTGTCAATCTACTGCTGCAAACATTTTTCAATTATCTTCAGCAAAATTTTATATGCGTGTAATAACTAATGATATTGTTCAATAATTTCTGCATTCTGTTAGATTACTTTTCTTTGGAAGGGCACGTACATGGATCTCTTCTAGTAGGTTGGCCAGGCAACTCTCTTCAAAATTTTTTGGCAAAGATGAGTGAGAGCTTCCAATATTGCATCCGTTTGTTAAAACATATCAACTGGAATCCCATCAATTCCCAGAGCCTTGTATTTTGCCAATGCCTTCAGTGAAGCTTGAATTTCTTCCTTTAGTGCCATTGGTTCTTGATCATATGCTACCTCCCGAAATTGTTGAACATCTACAAATTCTTTTTGGTACAGTGACTCTCTGTATTCTTTCCATCTACTTTTGATGCCTCCTGCATCATTCAATATTTTGCCCATAGAATCCTTCAATATTGCAACTTTGAATATTTACTTTACTTCATTAACACCAGATCCTGGCACATTTTATTATTATACTTTACTTTGCCTACTCGAGATAGCCTTTGAAATCTTCTGTTCAGCTCTTGAGGAGTGACCACACAGGGGTTTCTGAATTTTTGTCTTTTGTTTACCTCTCTCATGACATTACTCTAAGTGTGAGACCTAGCTGCAGTGCACTGAGACAGTCTGGGAGGTTAAAAATTGTTAGATGCCTAGCCTTTTGGTCTGAGGAATAATTTTCTGGGGCTGGAGACTGAGGGGGGAATCTCATTGTAGGGAAAATTAGAGAAAACTTTACACGAACGTGTGTATGAACCCTCAAAATTTCAGGCTTAAGGGCTTAGGAGCAGATTTGAAACAGTGGAAGACAGGATCAGTGGAATTGAAGAAAAACACTTGGATACAACTCTGTTTGAGGAAAACTCAGAAAAAAGAACAAGGAAAAATGAAGACACCCTGAGAGTTATGTGGGATACAATCAAAAGCAAAAATTTGTGAGTGATTGGAGTTCCAGAACAGGGGGAGAAAACAGAAGACATAGAGAGGATCATTGAAGAACTGCTAACAGAAAACTTTCCCAATATCATGGAAGATAAAAACCTGGCCATTCAAGAAGCTGCACTAAACCCATATAGGATAAACCCCAAAAGAAAATCACCAAGGCATATCATAATCACACTTGATAAAACCAAAGACAAACAAAGAAACCTGAGAGCAGCTCATGAAAAACAAGAAGTCACATACAGAAGAGAAACAATAAATCTAAGCTCAGATTATTCGGCAGAAACCATGCAGGCAAGAAGGCAATGGAAAGACATATATAAAACGTTGAAAGAAAAAAAATGCCATCCAAAAATAATATATCTTGCAAAACTCTCGTTTAAATATGATGGTGAAATTAGGATATTTCCAGATAAACAGAAATTAAGTGAATATGTAAAAACCAAACCAAATTTACAAGAATGATTAAAGGGAGCTCTTCAGTCTGAGAACAAACAACTTCAGCTCACAGGCAGAATCTAGGATGCAGGATCGTACCAGCCAGATACCAGTCTAGGAAATGAAATCTCAAGGATTAT
>NW_004443996.1:4346769-4347895 GCF_000243295.1 Trichechus manatus latirostris
GAAAACCCAATAGATAAGCTAGATAACTGGGATCTTCTAAAAATCAAACACCTATGCTCTTCAAAAGACTTCACCAAAAGAGTAAATAGAGAACCTACAGACTGGGAAAAAAATTTTGGAGACAAAGATCTAATCTGCATAATCTACAAGAAAATCCAACACCTCTACAACAAAAAGACAAAGAACCCTATTAAAAAATGGGAAAGGAAATGAACAGACACTTCACCAAAGAAGACATTCAAGCGGCCAACAGACACATGAGGAAATGCTTGCGGTCACTAGCCATTAGAGGAATGCAAATTAAAACCACAATGAGATACCATCTCAGCCTGGCATTACTGGCACGAATCAATAACACTGGAAATAACAAATGTTGGAGGGGCTGCCGGGAGATCGGTACTCTTATGCACTGCTAGTGGGAATGTAAAATGATACAACCATTTTGGAAAATGATATGAAATAGAAATACCATACGATCCAGCTATCCCACTCTTAGGAATATATCCTAGAAAAATAAGAGTCGTCACTAGAATAGACATATGCACACCTATGTTCATGGCAGCATTGTTCCCAATAGCGAAAAGATGGAAACAACCTTGATGCCCATCAATAGATGAATGGATAAAGAAACTAAGGCTACATACACACAATGGAGTACTATGCAATGGAAAGAACAGTGATGAATCTGTGAAGCATCTCATAGCATGGATGAAACTGGAGGACACTATGCTGAGTGAAATAAGTCAATCACAAAAGGACAAATATTGTATGAGATCTCTATTGTAAAAACCCGTGAAAAAGTTCACACACAAAATGTAACAATCTTTGTTGGTTACCAGGGATGGGAGAGGTGGGGGGGAAATACTAAACAGGCAATAGATAAGTGGTATCTTGGGTGAAGGGTGAGACTGTACACAGTACTGGGGAAACCAGCACAACTTGTACAAGGAAAGGTCATGGAAGCTGCATAGACACAGCCAAACTCCCTGAGGGACTGAATTACTGGGCGGAGGGCTGTGGGGACCATGGTCTTGGGGAACATCTAGCTCAGTTGGCATAACACAGTTTATAAAGACAATGTTCTACATTCTACCTTGGTGAGTAGGGTCTGGGGTCTTAAAAGCCT
>NW_004443996.1:4348442-4387127 GCF_000243295.1 Trichechus manatus latirostris
GAATAGCAGCACAACTGGAAGAGCATAGTCGATGTCACTGACCTGTGCATGTAGAAATTTTTGAAATGGTGTATCTTTGGCTATGTATATTTTCACCCCCCCCAAAAAAAAGGTCAATAAGGGAGAGGGTTGACATGTCGTGCGGTTGTTAACCAATGTCATAAAACAATATGTGTACTACTGTTTAATGAGAAACTATTTGTTCTGTAAACCTCACCTGAGGTACAATAAAGAAAAAAATTCAGGCTTAACCCTGATATATGCATGTTCAGGATAGATCCAAACAAGCTGTACTGAAATTTGATTCACTGCTCAGAGAAATCAAGAAAGAAATTTTGATCTGAATCTAAATAGGTTGATTCCCACTAGTTAATTCACAATTAGTAAAATATATTCTAAGTATTCTGAGTAAATGTAATTAACTGAAATATATTCTAAGTTCACAAAGAACTGCATAGAAATCTTGAACTTTACTTAAGTTTATTTTTGACAGTGGCATTGGTGTTGTCGAGATGGGTTGACACAGTGGCTGCAACAATGTGCTCAAATATAAAGATTATGAGGATGGTGAAGGACTGGTAAATGTTTCTTTCTGTTGTGCGTGGGAACTGACTCAATGGCACCTAACAACAACAACTTTGGTGTTGTAATTCTTACCTATTTAGTGTATTGTTGGGTGACACGATTCTCATTATGGGGAAAAAAAGATACCAATGTGGAATGAAGAAAGGTGAGAAACAATTCTGTATGTTTGGGTTTTAGTTGGAAGTATCAGCATGAATCCTTGATGAAAAATATATCTATATCATCTATCTATGTCTCTATTTATCTATATATCCAGCCAGCCAGCCAGCCAGCCATCCCACCCATCCATCCATCCATCCATCCATCCATCCATCCGTCCATCCATCCATCCGTCCATGCATCCATCCATGCATCCATGCATCCATGCATCCATGCATCCATCCATCCATGCATCCATCCATCCATCCATCCATGCATCCAACCATCCATCCTTCCATCCACGCATCCATCCATCCACCCATCCGTCCATGCATCCATCCATGCATCCATGCATCCATGCATCCATCCATACATCCATCCATGCATGCATGCATCCATCCATCCATCCATCCACATACTAAATCTGCCTAATGAAAACTCCTAGAAACAATGATACCCCAGAAACAAAGAGCACACCTAGTGCCTAGATTTTTTTTTTTTTGCAATTTATAGTTCTGTATTTGTTGTGCATTTTCTTTCTTTCTTTCTTTTTTAATTGTGCTTTAGGTGAAAGTTTACAGCTCAAGTTAATTTCTCATTCAAAATTTTATACACATTTTTGTGACATTAGTTGTAATCCTGCCTTAGTTATCCAGTGCTGCTATAACAGAAATACCACAGGTGGATGCCTTTAACAAACAGAAGTTTATTCTCTCACAGTCTAGTAGGCTAGAAGTACGAATTCAGGGCACCAGCTCCAAGGGAATTCTTTCTCTTTCTGTTGGCTCTGGGGTAAGGTCCTTGTCATCAGTCTTCCCCAGTTGCGGAGCTTCTCAGGGCAGGAAACTTGGGTCCAAAGGACGCTCTATTTTCCTGGCTCTTGTTTCTTGGTGGTGTGAGGTCCCCCGTCTCTCTGCTTGCTTCTCTCTTTTACTTCTCAAAAGAGATTGGCATAAGACACAACCTAATCTTGTAGACTGATTCCTGCCTCATTAACATAACTGCAGCTAATCCCACCTCATCAACATCATAGAGGTAGGATTCACAGCATATAGGAAAATCACATGAGATGACAAAATGGTGGACAATCACACAATACTGGGAGTTATGGACTAGCCAGGTTGACAGATATTTTGGGGGGACACAATGCAATACATGACAAATCCCCACAATGTGCCAGCACACTCCCTCTTTCCACCCCAGGTTCCCTGTGTCTAGTCATCCAGTTCCTGTCCCTTCCTGCCTTCTCGTCCTGCTTTTGGACAAGAGGTGCCCATTTGATCTATTATATTTGATTGAACTAAGAAGCACATTCCTTACATGTATTACTTTCTGTTTTATAAGCCTGTCTAATCTTTGTCTGAAAAGTGGGCTTCAGCAATGGCTTCAGTTCTGAGTTAGCAGAGCATCCAGGGGCAATAGTTTTGGGGGTTCCTCTAGTCTCTGTTGGACCGGTAAATCTAGTCTTTTTATGTGAATTTGAATTGTGCTCTACATTTTTCTCCTGCTCTGTCCTGGACTCTCTGTTGTGATGCCTGACAGGGCGGTCATAGGTGGTAGCTAGGCACCATCTAATTCTTCTCGTCTCAGGCTGGTGGAGTCTCTGGTTCATGTGGTCCTTTAGTCCTTTGGGCTAATATTTTCCTTGTGTCTTTGGTTTTCATCATTCACCTTTGCTCGGGTGGGATGGGACCAACAGATGCATGTTAGATGGCTGCTTTCAGGCTTTGAAGACCCCAGACGCTACTCGTCAAAGTGGTATGTAGAACACTTACTTTATAAACTGTATTATGCCAATTGACCTAGATGTCCCGTGAGACTGTGGTCCCCAGGCCCCAGCCCCAACTACTCTATTCCTCAAGGTGTTTGGATGTGTCTAGGAAACTTCTATGCTTTTGCTTTGGTCCAGTTATTCTGAATTCCCTATATTGTGTGTAGTCTACCTTCAAGTTAGTGATTTCCCCTCCCCCACTCAGCCCATCAAACAATGCTTTTTTTCTTGTGTAAACCTTTTGTTGAGTTTTTATAATAGTCATCTCAAACAATATCTGTCTTTTTGTGATTGACTTATTTCACTCAGCATAATGCCCTCCAGATTCATTCACGTTGTGAGATGTTTCTGGGATCCATCATTGTTCTTTATTGTTCCACAGTATTCCACTGTGTGTATGTACAATAATTTGTTTATCCATTCTTATATTGATGGGCATTTAGGTTGTTTCCATCTTTTTGTTATTGTGACTAGCACTGCAATGAACATGGGTGTGCATATTTCTATTTGTGTGATGACAGCTCTTATTTCTCTAGGAGTGGGATTGCTGGATTATACGGTATTTCTATTTCTAGCTTTTTAAGGAAGCTCCAAGTCGTTTCCCAAAGTGGTTATACCATTTCACATTCTCACCTTCAGTCCATAAGAGTTCCAACCTCCCCACAACTCACCCAACATTTGCTATTTTGTGTTTTTTGGATTAGTGCCAGCCTTGTTGGTGTGAAATGGTATCTCATTGTAGTTTTGATCTGCATCTCCTTAATGGCTAACAATCTCAAGCATTCCATTGTCTGTTAACAGCCTGAATGTTTTCTTTGGTGAAGTGTCTGTTCATATCATTTTCCCATTTTTAATTGGATTATTTGTCTTTCTGTTGTTGAGGTATTGCAGTACATTGTAGATTTTAGAGATTAGACCCTTATCAGATATATCCTAGCTAAAAATTTTTTCTCAGTCTGTAGGTTGTCTTTTGGCTCTTTTGGTGAAGTCTTTTGATGAGCATAAGTGTTTGATTTTTAGGAGCTCCCAGTTACCTAGTTTCTCTTCTGGTGTTTGTGTATTGTTAGTTATGGTTCGTATACTACTTATGCCACGTATTAGGGGCCCTAACATTGCCCTATTTTTTCTTCCATGATCTTTACCATTTTAGATTTTATATTTAGGTCTTTGGTCCATTCTGAGTTAGTTTTTTGTATATAGTGTGAGGTAAGTGTCCTGTTTCATTTTTTTACAGATGAATAACCACTTGATGCTAGAGGGATCCTGGCTGAAAGTGGGGAATACCAGAAAAATGTTTACCTGTGTTTTATTGACTATGTAAAGACACTTGACTCTGTGGATCATAATAAATGATGGATAACATTGAGAAGAATGGGAAATCCAGAACACTTCATTGTGCTCAAGAGGAACCTGTACATAGATCAAGAGGCAGTCATTCAAACAGAACAAGGGCATACTGAGTAGTTTAGACTCAGTAAAAGTGAGCGTCAGGGTTATATCTTTTCACCATACCTATTCAGTCTATATGATGAGCAAATAATCAGAGAACCTGGAATTTATGAAGAAGAATGGGGCATCAGGATTGGAAGAAGACTCATTAACAACCTTCGATATGCAGATGACACAACCTTGCTTGCTGAAAGTGAAGAGGACTTGAAGCACTTTCTGATGAAGATCAAAGACTACAGCCTTCATATGGATTACACATCATCATAAAGAAAAATAAAATCCTCACAGCTGGACCAGTAAGCAACATCGTGATAAACGGAGAAAAGATTGAAGTTGTCAAGGATTTCATTTTACTTGGAACCACAATCAACACCCATGGAAGCAGCAGTCAGGAATTCAACAGACGCATTGCATTGGGCAAATCCACAGCAAAAGACATCTTTAAAGTGTGAAAAGCAAAGATATCATCTTGAAGACTAAGGTGTCCCTGACCCAAGCTATGGTGTTTTCAATCACCTCATATGCATGTGAAAGCTGGACAATCAATAAGGAAGACCAAAGAAGAATTGATGCCTTTGAACTGTGGTGTTGGCGAAGAATATTGAATATACCATGGACTTTCAAAAGAACACAGAAATCTGTCTTGGACAAAGTACAGCCAGAATGCTCCTTAGAAGCAAAGATGGCGAGACTACGTCTCACATATTTTGGACTTTTTTTCTTTTAGTTTTACAATTTCATTTTCTCCCTAACTGATTCGTCCCGTTCCTATTTGTTGAGAATCAAAAAGACATGGTAAGTTTTGAAGGAAACAAATCAAAAACATTTCTTGGTCTTTTATAATTGAAAGTGTGTTTAAAATGGTGATTTGAGGGTGTTACAGAATCCTAAAGTATATTCTAAACAAGGATTAAATTTTGCTTTTTAAAATATGCTTTTAGTACCAACTCTAATTATGTTTCAATATCATTCTCTTTAAATATATATATATATACATATGTATATATATATAGTGCTTTAGGTGAAAGTTTACAGCTCAAGTTAATTTCTCATACAAAAACTTATGCACATATTGTTATGTGGCACTAGTTGCAATCCCTAGAGTGTGACAGCACATTCCTTCTTTCCACCAGGGTTTCCTGTGTCCATCCAACCAGCTCCCGTCCCTTCCTGCGTTCTCATTCCCCTTCCAGAAAGGCGTCGCCCATTTGGTCTCGTGTATCTGCTTGAACTAAGAAGCACATGGTTCACAAGTATTATTTTATGTTTTATAATCCTGTCTAATCTTTGAAGAGTGGGCTTTTGGAATGGTTTTAGTTCTTGGTAGACAGAGAGTCCGGGAATCATGGCTTTGGGGGTTCTTCCAGTCTCAGACCATTAAGTCTGGTCTTTTTAAGTGAATTTGAGTTCTGCTCCAGACTTTTCTCTTGCTCCATCAGGGACTCTGTCATGGATCAAATTGTGTCCCCCCAAAATATCTGTCAACTTGGCTAGGTCATGATCCCCAAGATTGTATTACTGTCTACCATTTTGTCATTTGATGTGATTTCCCTGTGTGTTGTAAATGCTATCACTATGATGGAATAAGATGAATTAGCAGCAGTTATATTGATGAGGTCAACAAGATTAGGTAGTGTCTTAAGCCAATATCTTTTGAGATATAAAAAAGAGAAGGAAGCAGAGAGACATGGGTACCTCGTACCACCAAGGAAGCAGCATCGGGAACAGAGTGCGTCCTTTGGACCTGAGGTTCCTGCACTGAGATGCTCCCAGATCAAGGGAGGACTGATAACAAGGACCTTCCTCTGGAGCTGACAGAGAGAGAAGGCCTTCCTCTGGAGCCAGAGACCTGAATTTGGACTTGTAGCCTACCAGACTGTGAAAGAATAAATTTCCCTTTGTTAAAGCCATCCACTTGTGGTATTTCTGTTACAGCAGCACTAGATGACTAAGAGAATTTCTGTTGTGTTCCCTGTCAGGGCAGTCATTGGTGGTAGCCAGGCACCATCTAGTTCTTCTGGTCTCAGTCTGATGAAGTCTCTGGTTTAGTTGGCCCTTTCTGTCTCTTGGGCTAATAGTTTCCTTGTGACTTTGGTGTTCTTCATTGTCCTTTACTCCAGGTGGGTTGGGACCAATTGATGCATCTTAGATGGCTGCTCACTAGCTTTTAAGACCCCCAATGCCACTCACCAAAGTAGGATGCAGAACATTTTCTTAATAAAATTTGTTATGCCAATTGACCTAGATGTCCCCTGAATCCATGGTTCCCAGACCGCAGCCCCAGCTACTCTGTCCCTCGAAGTGTTTGGCTGTGTTCAGGAAACTTCTTACCTTTTGGTTGAGACCAGTTATGCTGACTTCCCCTGTAGAGTGTGTTGTCCTTCCTTCCCTTCACCCAAGGTGATTCTTGTCTACTATCTAGTTAGTGAATTCCCCTCTCCGTACCTCCCCACTTTCATAACCATCAAAGAATGTTTTCTTTTGTGTTTAAACATTTTCTTAGGTTCTAATAACAGTGGTCTCATACAATATTTGTCCTTTTGGAACTGACTGATTTCACTCAGCATAATGTCCTCCAGATTCATCCATGTTGTAAAATGTTTTGTGAATTTTTCATTGTTCTTTATGGTTGTGTAGTATTCCATTGCGTGTATGTACCATAATTTGTTTATCCATTCATCTGTTGATGGGCACCTAGGTTGTTTCCATCTTTTTGTTGTTGTGAATAGTGCTGGAATGAACATGGGTGTGCATATATCTATTTATGTGATGGCTCTTATTTCTCTAGGATGTATTCCAAGGAGTGGGATTGCAGGATCATATGGTACTTCTATTTCTAGCTTTTTAAGGAAGTGCCAAATCAATTTCCAAAGTGGTTGTATCATTTTACATTCCCAGCAGCAGTGCATAATTGTTCCAATCTCTCCACAACCTCTCCAACATTTATTCCTTTGTGTTTTTTGGATTAGTGCCAGCCTGGTTGGAGTGAGATGGTAACTAATTGTAATTTTGATTCGCATTTCTCTAATGGCTAATGATCGTGAGCATTTCCCCATGTATCTGTTAGCCACCTGAATGTTTTCTTTGGTGAAGTGCCTGTTCATATCCTTTACCCATTTTTTAATTGGGTTATTTGTCTTTTTGTTCTTGAGATGTTGCAGTATCTTGTAGATTTTAGAGATTAGACTCTGATCAAGTATGCTGTAGCCAAAATTTTTTTTCCCTGTCTGTAGGTTGTCTTTTTACTCTTTTGGTGAAGTCTTTTCATGAGCATAAGTGTTTGATGTTTAGGAGCTCCCAGTTATCTAGTTTTCTCTTCTACTGTTTATGCGTTGTTAGTTACAGTTTACATTCTGTTTATGACATGTATTAGGGCTCCTAGCATTGTACCTATTTTTTATTCCATAATCTTTATCATTTTATATTTTATATTTAGGCATTTCATCCATTTTAAACTAGTTTTTGTATATGGTGTGAGTATGGGTCTTGTTTTATTTTTTTGCAGATGGATATCTAGTTATGCTAGTACCATATGTTATCAGGAGGGATCAGTACCTGGAGAAGGACATCATACTTGGTAAAGTAGAAGGTCAATGAAAAAGCTGAAGACCCTCAATGAGATGGATTGACATAGCGGCTGTAACAATTGGCTCAAGCATAACAACGATTGTGAGAGTGGCACAGGATTAGGCAGTGTTTTGTTCTGTTGTACATATGGTTGTTATGAGTCAGAACTGACTTGATGACACCTAAAAACACAACAATAAGATAAGATAAAAGATAAGATATACTCTCTTGCAACTTGTATTCAACATTGTACTAGAGATTGTTGTCAGGACAATTAGGAAAGAAAATTACATAAAAGTAATAAAGAGTGGAAAGGAACAAGTAGAATATCTATGTGCAGATGACATGATTTTGCATATAAAAATTCTGAGGAGAGGTGGGTCCAAATGTTGGAGTAGTCAGACACTTCCTGCAGTCCCTCTTACAACAAAAACCCAAAAAACAAGTGAATTGATTATATATGACAGTCTAGGAGCCCTGAACAGCAACGACAAAGTTGAGGAGTTGGACTGAGTGGCAGGGAGAGGGAGAGACAGTCCAGAAGCAGCAGTGATTTGCCAGACCTGACCCAGCAGTAGCCAGTGCCCTTCAGGCTGGATCTGCTTGCGTGCACCATGAGGCAAACAGTGGCACTTGGGAACAATTTTCCACATCAAGAGAGACCTAGCTGCAGAGAGTCTACTCAGGCATCCAGAAACAGTGAAAAGCAGCATTCAATCTTCAAAAGATAAGTACTTGCGTCTGATGTACCACGTGGATTGAAAAACTTCTCCTTTGGGAAAACCTTCTCTCCCATTTACCTGTCCTCTCCCCACTCTGCACCGTGTCCCGGGCCGACTGCAGCGATTGCCGAGACCCCTGGGCCAGAAGTAGGACCTGTTATGTGCCCTTAGCCATTGTCCCAGCCTTGGAGAAGGAACAAATTAACAAAAAGAGAAAACATAATCTGCAGGCTCCCCTAAGCCAGGAACTCAGGTAGGCACAGCTCTTTGCCTAGGCACAGGCATAAGGGGTCCACGGACTTTGAATGCCTTTCATCCCTGCATAGATCTATGTGGGCCCATTTCAAAAATGTAGACCCTCATTACCAGAGTACAATGGGGTATATACCTGAAGTCTAACTTCAACTGTTTCAGCTGTATGGTGAAATGGCAGGTTCGTGACATTTGACAGTGCTCTGTCCATTAAACAGGGTGCTCACCTACCCACATCAGGGGCCTGAGGACTGGTGGCTCTACTCATGCCACCTAATTACCCATGACAGGGTTCCAAGAATAAGTGGTGCCTCCTAGTCCTTACAGCCAACAGCTCATACTCTGGATGCAAAATCTTCCCACCTACATGCTCTAGGGAAGAGGGACATGCTTTCCTCCCAGAAACTCGGGGACAATCATCAGTCCCCTGTCTTCCTCAGCATGTGACCCCCCTACTGCAGCCAGATACCTGTGCCTACACCAATCACCCATGCCTGTCTAAGACTGAAGATGAGAGCCTGCACCACACACTTGGTGTCTGACTACCTGGACACCTGAACTGAATTCATACAAGAAAAGTAAAGAGACTCCTGGTCTCACATACCTAGTAACAGATCTAACCACCTGGTGACAAGATGTTAGAGCTTCAAAGGCATCAATAATCTAACTAGCTCACATGAGTAGCCTATTTGGGCGTATCAAAATGAAACAAAACAAAAATCTAGGACACAGTATGCAAACACAAAATAAATAAATATAATAACTTATTGATGGCTCGGAGACAACAGTCAACATCAAATCACATAAAGAGGCAGAACATGATGGCTTCAGCAAGCTCCCAAAATAAAGAATCAAGAAATTTTCCGGAGGAAAAGAATTTCTTGCAATTACCAGAGGTAGAATACAAAATATTAATATTCAGAACTCTTCAAGATATCAGGAGACAGATCATGCAAAATACAGAACAAGCCAAGTAACACAAACAAAGCAATAGAGGATCTTAAGAAAGTTATTCAAGAGCATAATGACAAATTTAATAGACTGCAAGAATCCATAGAAAGAGAGAAATCAGAAAGCCAGAAGATTAACAATAAAATTTCAGTATTAGACAAATAAATAAAAAGTCATAGGAGCAGAATTGAGACAATAGAAGTCAGTGTTAGTGAGACTGAAGATAAAGCACTTGACACCAAATTTTTTGAGGAAAAATAAAAAAAAAAGAATTTTAAAATAAGAAGAAACCTTAAGAATTATGTGGGACTCTATCAAGAAGATAATCTACTACAGATGGGAGTACCAGAAGGGGTGGGGGGGAGAAGAGAAAATACAGAGAGAATTGTTGAAGATTTGTTAGCAGACAACTTCCCTGATATCATGAAAGATGAGAAGATATCTATCCAAGATGCTCATCAAACCAAACATAAGGTAGATCACAAAAGAAAGTCACCAAGACATATCATAATCACACTTTCCAAAACCAAAGATAAAGAGAGAATTTTAAGAGCAGCTAGGGATAAAGGAATAGTCATCTACAAAGGAGAGTCAGTAAGACTAAGCTCGGACTACTCAGCAGAAACCATGCAGGCAAGAAGGCAATGGGATGATATACATAAAGCCTTGATGGAAAAAAAAAAACAGTCAGCCAAGAATTATACATCTGGTAAAAATGACTCTCAAATATGACAGTGAAATTAGGGCATTTGCAGAGAAACAGAAGTGTAGGGAATTTGCAAAAACCAAACAAAGTTACAAGAAATACTAAAGGGAGTCCTCCGGTTAGAAAATCAATAACATCAGATAACTACCCAAGACTAGACCACAGGACAGAGCAACCAGATATCAACCCAGATAGGGAAGTCACAAAAATAAATCGAAGCTAAAACACTGAAAATAGAGAAATACAGATGTCAATATGCAAAGGATGACAACATTAAAGCAAAAAAGAGGGACTAAAAATGTAGTAATAGATTTTTCATATGGAGATGAAGTCAAGACCATATAAAGAAATAAAAGACTGGTATAAACTTATAAAAATAGGGGTAAATATTAAGCTAATCACAAAGGAAACTAACTATTCTACACATCAAAATAAAGAACAAGAAAAACATAAAGACTCAGGAAATACAAAATCAACAACAATGAAAAAGATGAAAAGAGAATGCATAGAAACAGAGAGTGGCAGAATGGATAAAAAAAGATGATCCGTCTATACGCTGCCTACAAGGGACACACCTTAGACTTAAAGACACAAACAAACTAAATCTAAAAGGTTGGAAGAAAATATATCAAGCAAACCACTCAAAAAAGAGCAGGAGTGGAAATATTAATCTCAGACAAAATAGACTTTAAAGTAAAATCCATCACAAAGGATAAAGAAGGACACTAAATAATGAATAAAAGGTCAATACACCAGGAGGACATAACTATAATAAATATTTACACACCAAACAACAGGGCTCCCAAATAAATAAAATAAACTCTAATGGCGCTGAAAACAGAGACAAACAGCTCCACAATAACAGTAGACTTCAACATGCCACTTTCGTTGAAAGACAGAATATCCAGAAAAAGCTCAATAAAGACACCAAAGATCTAAATGCCACAATCAATCAATTTGATCTCATAGACATATAAAGAACACTCCACTCAATGCAGCCAAGGACACTTTGTTTCCAAAGCACTTGGAACATTCTCCAGAATAGACCACATATTAGGCCATAAAACAAACCCTAACAGAATCAAAAACATGGAAATATTACAAAGCATCTTTTCTGACCATAAAGTCATAAAAGTAGAAATCAACAGAAAAAGCAAGGAAAAAAAATCAAACACATTGAAACTAAACAATGCCTTGCTCAAAAACTAGCAGGTTATAGAAGAAATTAAGGGTGGAAGAAAGAAATTCATAGATTCAAATGAGAATGAAAACACGTCCTACCAGAATCTTTGGGACACAGCCAAAGCAGTGCTCAGAGGTCAGTTCATAGCAATAAATGCACACATCCAAAAAGAAGAAAGGGCTAAAATCAAAACATTAACCCTACAAGTCAAACATATGGGAAGACAGCAGCAAAAGAAGCCCTCTGGCCCCAGAAGAAAGGAAATAATAAGAATTAGAGCAGAATTAAATGAAACGAGAATAGAAAAACAACTGAAAAAGTTAATAAGACCAAAAGCTGGTTCTTTGAAAAGATCAACAAAATCGATAAACTTTTGGCCATACTGAGAAAATAAAACCAGGAGAGGAAGCAAATAATCTGAATAAGAAACGAAATGGGTGATGTCACAACAGACCCAACGGAAATTAAAAGAATCATAACAGAATGCTATGAAAAATTGTACTCTAACAAATTTGAAAATGTAGAGGAAATGGACAGAAATCTAGAAACTCACTACCTACCTAAACTAACACAAACAGAGGTAGAATAACTAAATAAACCTATAACAAAAGAAGAGATTGAAAAGGTAATTAAAAAACTCTCAACAAAAAAAAAAGCCCTGGCCCTGATGGTTTCACTGGAGAATTCTACCAAACTTTCGGAGAAAACACCACTACTACTAAAGGTATTTCAGAGCATAGAAAAGGATGTACTACTCCCAAACTCATTCTATGAAGCCAGCATAACCCTGATACCAAAAACAGGTGAAGACACCACAAAAAAAAAGAAAATTACAGACCAATATCTCTCATGAACATTGAGGAAAAAATCCTCAACAAAATTCTAGCCAATAGAATTCAACAACATTCAAAAAAATAATTCACCATGATCAAATGGGATTTATACCAGGTATGCAGGGATAGCTCAACGTTAGAAAACCAATTAGTGTAATCCATCACATTAATAAAACAAAAGACAAGAATCACATGATGTTATCAATTGATGCAGAAAAGGCAACACCCATTCATGATAAAAACTCTCAGAAAAATAAGAATAGAAGGGAAATTCCTCAACTTAATTAAGGGCATTTATACAAAGCCAACAGCCAACATCATCCTAAATGGAGAGAATTTGAAAGAATTCCCCTTGAGAACAGGAACTAGACAACGATGCCCTTTATTGCCACTCTTATTCAACATTGTGCTGGAGGTCCTAGCCAGAGCAATTCAGCTAGAAAAGAAATAAAGGGCATTCAAATTGGTAAGGAAGAAGTAAAAGTATTTCTATTTTCAGATGATATGATCTTATACATAGAAAACCCAAAAGAATCCACAAGAAAACTACTGGAACAAATAGAAGATTTCAGTAAAGTATCAGAATACAAGATAAATATACAAAAATCATTTGGATTCCTCTACACCAACAAAAAGAACTTCGAAGAGGAAATCACCAAATCAATACCATTTACAATAGCCCCCAAGAAGATAAAATACTTAGGAATAAATATAACCAGAGATGTAAAAGACCTATACAATGAAAACTACAAGATACTACTGCAAGAAACCAAAAGAGACTTGCATAAGTGGAAAAAAAAAAAAAAAACCTTGCTCATGGATAGGGCAACTCAACATTGTGAAAGTGTTAATTCTACCCAAAGAGATCTACAGATACAATGCAATCCCAATCCAAATTCCAACGGCATTTTTTAAGGAGAGACAAATCACCAACTTCGTATGGAAAGGAAAGAGGTCCCAAATAAGTAAGGCATTAATGAATAAGAAGAACAAAGTGGGAGGCCTCATACTACCTGATTTTAGAACCTATTATACCACCACGGCAGTCAAAAGAGCCTGGTACTGGTACAACGGATGCATAGACCAGTGGAACAGAATTGAGAATTCAGACGAAAATTCATCCACCTATCAGCAGCTGATATTTGACAAAGTTCCAAAGTCTGTTAATTGGGGAAAAGACAGTCTCTTTAACAAATAGTGCTGGCATAACTGAATATCCTTCTGCAAAAAACTGAAACAAGACCCATACCTCACACCATGCACAAAAACTAATTCAAAATGGGTCAAAGATCTAAATATAAAATTGAAAACGATAAAGATCATGGAAGAAAAAATAGGGACAACGCTAGGAGCCCTAATACATGGCATAAACACAATACGAACCATAAGTAACAATGCACAAACACCAGAAGAGAAACTAGATAATGAGGAGCTCCTAAAAATCACTTATGCTCATCAAAAGACTTCACCAAAAGAGTCAAAAGACAACCTACAGACTGGGAAAAAAATTTTGGCTACAACAAATCCTATCAGCATCTAATCTCTAAAATCTGCAAGGTACTGCAAAAACTCAACAACAAAAAGATAAATAATCCAAGTAAGCAATGGGCAAAGGATATGAACAGGCAATTTGCCAAAGAAGACATTCAGGCAGCTAACAGACACATGATGAAATGCTCACGATCATTAGCCGTTAGATAAATACAAATCAAAACTGCAATGAGATATCATCTCACCCCAAGAAGGCAAGCATTAATCCAAAAAAACACAAAATAATAAATGTTGGAGAGGTTGTGGAGAGACTGGAACACTTATACACTGTTGGTGGGAATGTAAAATGGTACAACCGCTTTGGAAATCAGTTCGGCACTTCCTTAAAATGCTGGAAATAGAAGTACCATACCATCCAGCCATCCCACGCTTCGTAATATATCTTACAGAAATAAGAGGCATCACATGAATAGATTTATGCACACCCATGTTCATTGCAACACTGTTTGTGATAGCAAAAAGATGGAAATAACCTAGGTGCTGATCAACGGATGAAGGAAAAAACAAATTATGGCATGTTCACACAATGGAATACTATGCAATGATAAAGAACAAGGATGAATCTGTGAAACATCTTATAACATGGAGGAATCTGGAAGGTGTTATGATGAGTGAATTTAGTCACTTTCAAAATGGACAAATATTGTATAAGACAACTATTATAAGAACTCAAGAAAATATTTCAACACAGAGAAAATATTATTTGGTGTTTAAGAGGGTGGGGAGGGAGCAAGAAGTGTTTTCACTAACTAGATAGTAGACAAGAATTATCTTAGGTGACGGGAAGGAACATGCACAGTACAGGAAAGTCAGCACAACTGGACTAAATCAAAGCTAAGAAGTTTCCTGAATACCATCAAACACTTCGAGGGACAGAGTAGCAGGGGCAGGGGTCTGGAGACCATGCTTTCCGCGGACATCTAGGTCAATTGGCATAACTAAGTTTATTAAGAAAATGTTTTACATCCCAATTTGGTTAGTGGCATCTGGGGTCTTAAAAGCTAGACAGCGGTCATCTAAGATGCATCAATTGGTCCCAACCCACCTGGATTAAAGGAGAATGAAGAACACCAAAGACACATGGAAATTATTAACCTAAGAGACAGAATGGGCCACATAAATCAGTGTCTCCATCAGCCTGAGACCAGAAGAACTAGATGGTGCCTGGCTACCACCAAAGATCGCCCTCACAGGGAACACAACAGAGAGTCCCTGATGGAGCAGGAGTAAATTGGGGTGCAGAACTCAAATTCTAGTAAAAATACCAGACTTAATGGTTTGACTGAGATTGGAGGGATCCCGGAAGACATGGCCCGCCGACTCTCTTTTAGCCCAAAACTAAAACCATCCCCGAGGTCAACTCTTCAAAGATTAGACTGAACTATGGAATACAAAATGATACTTGTTAAGAGTGTGCTTCTTAGCTGAAGTAGATACATGACACTAAATGGGCAGCTCCTGTCCGGAGGCAAAATGAGAAGGCAGAGAGGGTCAGCAGCTGGTTGAATGAACACGGAAAATCCGAGGTGGAAAGGAGGAGTGTACTGTCACAGTATAGGGAGAGCAAATAGGGTCACATAACAATGTACGTATAAATTTTTGTATGAAAGACAAACTTGAACTGTAAAGTTTCACTTAAACCATAACAATAAAAAAAATTCTAAGGAATGCACATACACACATACACACACAGCTACTAGAACTAATAAATGAGTTTGGCAAGTTTGGAGGATCTGAGATAAACACTCAAAAACCAATTATATTTCTATACAGCAAAATATATGCCTTTAAGATGATAAATTTCTGTATAAGAACCACTTTAGCTGCATTTCTAAACTTTGAAATATAGTGTTTTGCTATTTAGGTCTGTTTTGTAACTTTTTTTTTATTTCCAAATTTTTATAGGGTTATTTTGTTTCTATTTGTTTTTAGTTATTATGTTATTAAAATATTTTTTATTTCATTATGATTTGTATGATATAAATTCTCTGAAATTTGTTGATACTTCCCTTGTGGCCTAGCACATGGTAAGTTTTGTAAAATGTTGCATGTGTACTTGGAAAAACAATATATATTCTCTATTTGTCATGTACAAGTTTTAGACATGTATGTTAGGTTAAATTTGTTAATTGTATTACTAAAATTTCCTACATACTGTTTTTGTCTTCATGATCTATTGGTTCCTACAAAAGATGCAACTCTCTATGGTTATGGTTTTTTCTGCTTCTATTTGTAATTATGTTAATTTTTCTCATCTATTTTTAGGCAACCTGGTTAGATATGTTAAAGTTTTGTGATTTTATGTATTTTAGGTGGATTAGTCCTTTGATAATAAGGTCCCGTTCATCCCTATTAATATTTTTGCCTTAAAGTTTATTTTTGCCGACATTTGTATCGGTAAACTAGCTTTATTTTGATCAACATTTATTTGATAGTGCTTTATTTTCAAATTTATACTTCATTATAGTTCAGGATATCTCTTGTAAACAGCACATAGTGTCTGTATTTTGTTTTCTTAAATTCTAATTCAGAATATGTTTCTTTCAATAGTTACATATATATTGCTTTATTTATTTCAATTACTGATATATTTTGACATTTTCTATCATCTTGTTTTATATTTTCTATTCACAATGTTTTTCTTTGATTTGCATGTTTATATATATTATATAAATATATATATAAATATATATATAATATATATAAACATGCAAATCCAAATCAAATTATATATATACAGAGAGAGAGAGAGCTAGTCTCCCCGATAATGGTTTTGAATTTAAAGATACTTATTTCCACTATTTTAAGAAATTACCCCTGAAATTTTAAGATGTATTCATGACTAAAGCCTAAAGTTAATATCTCTACCTTCCTCTAAACAAAGGAAGGAACTTAAAACACTTTAACTCTTGACCTCATGTCTATCTTCCTTATTACTATTGTCTATTATTTAGTACCTCCTTTAGAATTCAATTTCCTTATTACCGAAGTACATATTTCAGTAGTTCATTCATCATTGTTTGTAAGTATAAACTCAGATTTTATCTAAAAAACCGTCTTAATTTGTCTCTTAATCTTGAACGGTAGTTGGACGAGGTACCTAACTCTAGGTTCACAGTTATTTTCCCTCAGTAGTTTAAAATTTCTATTTTATTAACTTCTTAGCATTATTGTACAAACTGTTACTTTGTTTCTCATTTTGGAAAAGCTATCTTTTCTCTCTGGTAATTTTAAAAGTTATTCGTTTTCATTGATGTTTTACAATTTTACTAGGATGTTTGCAAGGGTGGATTTCTTTTTACTTAATATGTTTAGGACTTGATGTCCTCCTTCTTGTGTCTTTTTTCAATTCTGGAAGACTTTCAGATTTAGAATGTTGCCTATCTCTATCTTTTCCTCCTGGATTTTTTAAAAGTTGCTTGTTTGATGTTCTCATTCTACCTTTCCTGTCCTTTTTTTTTTTCTTTTCTTTTCAGCTTTTAATATTTTATTGTGTTTTTGGTGAAAGTTTACTGAGCAAATTAGGTTCCCATTTAACAATTTCTATACATATTGTTTAGTGACATTGGTTACATTTTCCACATTGTGTCAACATTCTCATTTATTTCCTTTCTGGTTGTTCCATTTCCATTAATCTAGCTTCCCTGACCCCCCACCTTTGATTTAGGGTAAATGTTCACCGTTTGGTCACATATAGATGTTTTTTTTTAAAAGGAGCACAGTACTCATGAGTATATTGTTTATTTTATGAGGCGATCTGTTATTTAGCTGAAAGGTGACCTCCAGGAGTGGTTTCAGTTCAAAGTTTAAAGGGTATCTCAGGGGTTCCTCTAGTCTCTACCAGTCCAGTAAGTCTGGCCTTTTTTTAAGATTTTGAGTTTTGTTCTACAGTTTTCTCGCATTCTATCTGGGACTATCTATTGTGTTTCTCCTTGGTCAGAACAGTCGATAGTCGTAGCCTGGCACCACTAGTTCTTCTGCTCTCAGGATAGATGACACCATAGTTCATGCAGGAAATTAGACCTGTAGACTAGTTTCTTCTTTGAGTCTTTGTTTTCCTTCTTTCTCTTTTGATCCAGACGAGTAGAGACCAATACTTGTGTGTTAGATAGCCTTTCCATGTCTTTTAATTTCCCTTTCATGATTTCTATCTCTATTTCTCTATGCTGTGTTCTGATCATTTCCTTAGTCTGACTTCCAAGTATCTCTTCAGCTGTGTCTAATGTGTTTAAATGGTCCATGATGTTTTTCATTAACTATATTTTTAGCTGCAGAAGATTGTAATTCATTCTGATTCAAATCCGACTGCTTATTTTCTATGATGTTCTTTCATTATTTTCTCACAATACATTTTAACTTTATTTATTTTAAATCTCTTATATATATTTTATATATTATATAAATATGATATTTTTATATATATTATAAATATATTTTATAAATATATATTTTATATATATAATATATTTTATGTAATATTTGGCTGTAAGTTATGGTTTGTGCTGTGTCTTCTGACTTCCCCTCTCTGGTGACATTTAATTTCCTTCTGTGGCACATAATTTTTTATTTTATCTTCAGTTCATCTTCAGCAGGAGTTGTTTTCAGCTGAAATCTTCTGTACCAAAGTTTACATGCACTCCTGTGGAGTGGTTTACATTTGCCTCCATCAAGGTTCTGTTGGCTTTACAGAATAAGAAATAATTTTTAATTTCCAGGTTTGAGATTCTCATATCTTATACATAGAGGTAATTGGAAACTCACCTCAGACTATGGTGTGGACTTGGATTTCTGATTTATTAAAGTTGACTGGATTTCCAGCTACAGTCCCAAAAATGACAGCAGCTTCCACCATTATTAGAAGAGATTTTTTGTCCCTGGTTTCATGGATGGGCCTGTTTTTTGTGGAACTTTGCTTTATGTAGGGAGTTCAGTTTCAAACACCCTGCCTTGCACAGGCCCAACGGGTCAGCTGCACTTCTACTGCATGCATTAAAATGTCATATACCAGACACTAAGACCTATATAAATCTCTCTTAACTCTATAGAGGCCATTGGCTTTTAGTTCCAATTCTCGTCTCTGGTTTTGGATTCCTTCTTCATTTCTGACCATATAGGAATTTTTCTTTCCTGCGTTTGAGCTTGGATGAACATTAAAATTATTTGGTAAATTTTATCAAGCATTTCCAGATGTTTGGACAGAGAGAGATGTCTTCCCACATAAACTCACTCTATCATATTTACTGGAAGTCTTCAATTCATTAGCAAGTGATCTCTATAACAGGTCTATGAGGTAGTAATTGTTGGTGTTATTAGGTGCTGTCGAGTGGTTCCGACTCATAGCCACCCTATGTAAACCTGGTCCTGCTCCATTCCCACAATTGTTGTTATGCTTGAGCCCATGGTTGTAGCCACTGTGTCAATCATCTCATTAAGGGTCTTCTTGTTTTTCACTGACCCTCTACTCTACCAAGCATGACATCCTTCTCCAGGGACTGATCCCTCCTGATAACATGTCCAAAGTATGTAAGAAGTAGTCTCACTATCCTTGCTTCTAAGGAGAATTCTGGTTGTACTTCTTCCAAGACAGATTTGTTCATTCTTCTGGCAGTCCATTGTATATTCAATATTCTTCGCCAACACCACAATTCAAAGGCGTCAATTCTTCCTCAGTCTTCCTTATACATCATCCAGCTTTCACATGCATACGAGACGATTGAAAACACCATGGCTTGGGTCAGGCACACCTTAGTCTTCAAGGTGATATGTTTGGTTTTCAATACTTTAAAGAAGTCTTTTGCAGCAGATTTTCCCAATGCAATGCATCTTTTGAATTCCTGACTGCTGCTTCCATGGGTGTTGACTGTGGATCCAAGTAAAATGAAATCCTTGACAACTTCAATCTTTTCTCCGTTTATCACGATGTTGCTTACTGCTCCAGTTGTGAGGATTTTATTTTTCTTTATGATGACGTGTAATCCATACTGAGGGCTGTGGTCTTTGGTCTTCATCAGAAAGTGCTTCAAGTCCTCTTCACTTTCAGCAAGCAAGGTTGTGTCATCTGCATATCGAAGGTTGTTAATGAGTCTTCCTCCAATCCTGATGCCCTGTTCTTCTTAACATAGTCCAGCTTCTCGAATTATTTGCTCAGCATACAAATTAAATAGGTATGGTAAAAGGACACAACCCTGACACACACCTTTCCTGACTTTAAACCATGCAGTATCCCCTTTTTCTGTTTGAATGACTACCTCTTGATCTATGTACAGGTTCCTCACGACCACAATTAAGTGTTCTGGAATTCCCATTGTTTGCAATTTTATCCATAATTTGATATGATCCACAGAGTCGAATGTCTTTGCACAGTCAGTAAAACAAGGGTAAACATCTTTCTGGTATTCTTTGCTTTCAGCCAGGATCCATCTGACATTACTTATGATATCCCTGATTCCACATCCTCTTCTGAATCCCACTTGAATTTCCTGCAGTTCCCTGTTGATGTACTGCTGCAGCTGCTTTTGAATGATCTTCAGCAAAATTTTACTTGCATGTGATATAAAAGATATTGTTCGATAATTTCTGCATTCGATTGGATCACTTTTTTGGGAATAGGCATAAATATGGATCTCTTCCAGTCGGTTGGCCAGGTAGCTGTCTTCCAAATTTCTTGGCATAGATGAATGAGCACTTCCAGCGCTGCATCTGTTCTTTGAAACATCTCAGTTGGTATTTCGTCATTCCTACAGACTTGTTTTTTGCCAAAGTCTTCAGTGCAGCTTGGACCTCTTCCTTCAGTACCATCGGTTCCTGATCATATGCTACCTCCTGAAATGGATGACGGTCCACCAATTCTTTTTGATATAGTGACTCTGTGTATTCCTTCCATCTTCTTTGATACTTCTTCTGTTGTTTAATATTTTCCCTGTAGAATCCTTCAATATTGCAACACAAAGCTTGAATTTTGCTTCAGTTCTTTCAGCTTGAGAAATGCTGAGAGTGTTCTTCCCTTTTGGTTTTCTATCTCCAGGTTTTGCACATGTCATTATAATACTTTACTTTTTCTTCCTGAGCTGCCCTTTGATATCTTCTGTTCATATCTTTTAGTTCATCATTTTTTCCTTTTGCTTTAGCTACTTGATGTTCAAGAGCAAGTTTCAGAGTCTTTCTGACATTGATTTTGGTCTTTTCTTTCTTCCTGTCTTTTTAATGACCTCTTGCTTTCTTCATGTATGATGTCCTTGATGTCATTGCACAACTCGTCTGGTCTTCAGTCATTAGTTTTCAATGCAACCAATCTATTTTTGAGATGGTCTCTAAATTCAGGTGGGATATACTCAAGGTCACACTTTGGCTTTTGTGGACTTGTTCTAATTTTCTTCAGCTTCATCTTGAACTTGCATATGAGCAATTTATGTTCAGTAGTCGGCCCCTGGCCTTGTTCTGACTGATTATATTGAGCTTTTCCATTGTGTCTTCCCACAGATGTAGTCAATTTGATTCCTGTATATTCCATCTGGTGAGATCCATGTGTGTAGTTGCTATTTATGTTGGTGAAAAATGGTATTTGCAATGAAGAAGTCGTTGGTCTTACAAAATTCTATCATGTGATCTCCAGCCTCGTTTCTATCACCAAGGCCATATTTTCTAACTACCAATCCTTTGTCTTTGTTTCCAACTTTTGCATTCCAATCACCAGTAATTATCAATGCATCCTGACAGCATGTTTGATCAGTTTCAGACTGCAGAGGTTGGTAAAAATCTTCAGTTTCTTCATCTTTGGCCTTAGTAGTTGGTGTGTAAATTTGGATAATAGCTATATTAACTGGTCTTTCTTGTAGGTGTATGGATATTATCCTGTCACTGACAGCACTGTACTTCAGGATAGATCTTGACATGTTGTTTTTGATAATGAATGCAATGCCATTCTTCTTCAAGTTGTCATTCCTGGCATAGTAGACTACATGATTTTCTGATTGAAAACAGCTAATAGCAGTCCATTTCAGCTCACTGATGCCTAGGATATTGATGTTTATGCATTCCATTTCATTTTTGATGATTTCCAATTTTCCTAGATTCATACTTCATACATTCCGCGTTCTGATTATTAATGGATGTTTGCAGCTGTTTCTTTTCATTTTGAATCATGCCACGTCAGCAAATGAAGGTCCCGAAAGCTTGACTCTATTCACATCATTAAGGTCGACTCTATTTTGGGGAGGCAGCTCTTCCCCAGTCACCTTTTGAGTGCCTTCCCAACTGAGGGGTTCATCTTCTGACACTATATCAGGCAATCTTATGTAATGATGTAATTTAGCAGTTATGTAATGATGCAGTCATCCTTCATGATGTGATCTGATGTGATCAGCCAATCAGTTGTAAGGGGAGTTGTCTGGAGGATATGGCCTGCCTCCAAAATATATATATATGGACATTCTGGCAAAGCTTGCTGTTTTTCTCTGGATCCTGCATTTGGCTCATCATCATCTGACCTCTGGTTCTCAGGACTCGAGCCAGTGGCCTGCTGCATTGCTTGCCAATATTGGGATTCTTTGGCCTCGCAGACTATGAGCCAGCAGCCTGTCGTCTTACCTGCCAATCTTGGGTTCATCAACCTTGGCAGCTTTTGAACCAGCATCCCGCCATCTGCTGATCTTGGGTTCATCAGCCCCTGTAGTTACATGAGTCAGGAGAGGCCTCTTTCCTGACACTTGACTCAAAGACTTGGGGCTTGCTAGCCTCTACAAGCACGTGAGCTGTTTGCTTGAGATAAAGCTCTCTCTCTCTATTTATTTATATATATATATATGTATATATACATATACAGACACACACACACACACAGACACACACACATATATATATACTTCTCTAATTTTCTTCTCTAGAGAACCCAGCCTAAGACAGTTGCTATTGAGTCAGAATCAACTTGATGGCACCTGACAACAACAAAAACAACATATGTTTATCGTTATAACAGTACCAGTCTGTTTTGATTACTTTAGTTTTATAATATGCTTGAGATCAGGAAGTGTGAGTCCTCCTACCTTGTTCTTCATTGTCAAAACTGTCTTGGCTATTTGGGACTCCTTGAAATTCCATATAAATTTGAAGATTAGCTTTTCCATTTCTGCAAAGAAGGTTGCTGGAATTTTAATAGAAATTGTGTTGAATCTATAGATTACTTTAGGTAATATTGACATTGTTTTAGTCATCTAGTGCTGCTACAACAGAAATACCACTTGCAGATAGCTTTAACAAAGAGAAATTTGTTTCTTCACAGTAAACTAGGCTAAAAGAAAAATTCAGGGAGTCAGTTCCAGGGAAAGGCTTTCTCCCTCTGTTGGCCTTCTCATCAACGTTCCACAGGACTAGGAGCTTCTCCGCACAGGGACCTGGGTCCAAAGGACATGCTCTGCTCCTGGCACCGCTTTCTCAGTGGTATGAGGTCCCCGTCTCTCTGCTCACTTCTCTCTTTTATATCTCTAGAGAGTGCCTCAGGATACAATCCAATCTTGTAGATTGAGTCCTGCCTCACTAACACAACTGCCGCCCATCCGCCTTCATTAACATCATAGAGGCAGGATATGCAACATATAGGAGAATCTCACAATACCATGAATCATGGCCCATCCAAATTGATACACACATTTTTGGGGATACATAATTCAATCCATGACATTCCACCCTTTGGCCCCCCAAAAATCACATCCTTGCAACATGCAAAACATATCCATCCCACCATATCATAGCAAAAGTCTTAACTCTAAGTCCAAAATCCAAAAATTCCTCTTCAACTGTGAAATCTAGAATACAAGTTATCTGTTTCCAAAGGTACAATGGCAGAGCAGGTACAAGCTAGACATTTCCATTACAAATGGGAGAAACTGGATAAGAAGGGATAATAGGCACCAAGCAAGTCAGCAGAACACATTACATTAGCTCCCAGGACTTTGAAAATAAACTTCTGTTCTCTGAGACAATTTACACAATGGGCCTGCCCTCCAGACTCTAGGTATTGGCCACAGTCTCCAGATTCTGAGCGGAAGCCCCTGGGTCCTGGGCTTCAGCTCTGCCTTCCAGGACCACTGGGATAGCAACTCTGCTCCTTCGGCTTTAGGCGCACCATTCTCCCACTCCATCTGAGTGGCGACTCCACCTTTAGAAACACCAGAGGCCATGGCTCCACCCTTTGAAACCCCAGAGGTCATGGCCATACCTTTTGAGACTGAGGCAGCTTGGCTTCTCGTGTTCCTTGCCTCTTCAGCTTCTGTTTCTGTTTCCTGTGGCCTCTCAGCCCTCGGGCCTCATGCCCACACCTGCCCTGCTGGGGCAAGTGTTCCAAAGGTCAGTGATTCCACCAATAATTGCCCGTAGCACCCCACTCCACCAGGAAGCATCATGTGCACAGGCACTCAGCTCTCTCGCTCCATGGGTCGGCAAGCCTAGCTCCACTGATAAGTACCCGGAGGCACCCCACTCTGCCAGGAAGCCTCCTGCGCACAGGCACTCAGCTCTCTCGCTACGTCCGTCGGCTCCAGTGTGGTCTTGCACTGGTATCCTGGTTCTGCTTCTCCTGGTTCTCTGCCACTGTCGCTTCTCTGCCACTGCAGGTTCTCTGCTGCTGCTGTTCCTTTGCTGCTGCCACTGCTCTATCCATTCAGTTTCAAAACTTCTTCCACATTTTAGGTATCTGTTAGAGCAGCACCCCACTCTTTCAGTATCAAATTCTGTCTTAGACCAGCACTGAGTCCCCGATATGGCACCATCCCTCAAGGTGATCAGCCAACAACCTGGTGGCAAGTTGATTATATTGGACCACTTCCATCATGGAAAGGGCAGCGTTTTGTCCTTACTGGAATAGACACTTACACTGGATATGGATTTGCCTTCCTTGCATGGAATGCTTCTGACAAAACTACCATCTGTGGACTTACAGGATGCCTTATTCACCATCATGTTACCCCACACAGCACTGCCTCGGATCAAGAGACCTACTTCACAGCAAATGAGGTGTGGCAGTGGGCCCATGCTCATGGAATTCACTGGTCTTACCATGTTCCCCATCATCCTGAAGCAGCTGGCTTGATAGAATGATGGAATGGTCTTCTAAAGACACAATTACAGCACCAGCTATGTGGCAATACCTTGCAGGGTTGGGGCAATGTTCTCCAGGAGGCTGTATATGCTCTCAACCAGCATCCAATATATGGTGCTTTTTCTCCCATAGCCAGGATTCATGGGTCCAGGAATCAAGGGGTGGAAATGGGAGTGGCACCACTCACTATTACCCTAGTGACCCACTCGCCAGATTTTTTCTTCCTGTCCCTGTGACCTTATGCTTTGCTGGTCTAGGGGTCTTAGTTCCAAAGGGAGGAATGCTCCCACCTGGAGACACATCACTGATTCCATTGAACTGGAAGTTAAGAATGCCACCTGGCCACTTTGGGCTCCTTATGCCTTTGGATCAATAGGTAAAGAAGGGAGTTACCATACTGGCCAGTGTCATTGATCCTGATTACCAAGAGGAAATCAGATTTGTATTACATAATGGAGGTAAAGAAGAGTATGTCTGGAATGTTGGAGATCCTTTAGGGTGTCTCTTAGTACTATCATGTCCTGTGATTAAAGTCAGTGGAAAACTGCAGCAATCCAATTCTGACATGACAACTAGTGGCCCAGACACTTCAGGAATGAAGGTTTGGGTCACCCCACCAGGCAAAGAACCACAACCAGCTGAGGTACTTTCTGAAGGCAAAGGGAATATGGAATGGGTGGTGGAAGAAGGTAGTTCTAAATATCAGTTATAGCCATGTGACCAGTTGCAGAAACAGGGACTGTAATTAGTATGAGTATTTCTGTTTTGTATGTGTGCATCTAATATTTTTGTTTCCTTCACTTATAAAAATGTAAGATGTAAAGAGGGCTAGTGCATTTTCGATTGTACGCATGTTAGTTGTATCATGTTAGGCGGCAGTATGACTTTGTAATCATTTTTATTCAGCGATTATGTGTGGTTTCAGGAGATGTGTACAGGTGCCAAGTTGACAAGGGGTGGACTGTGATGGTTAAGATTGTATGTCAACTTGGCTAGGCAATGATTCTCAGTGTTTTAGCAGTTGTATAATGTTGTGATCACTTCCCTGTTGAAATTTGATATGTGGTCACTCCCATGATGGAATCTGCTGAGTAGTACTGGCAGGGGCGGGGCCTGTGGCAGCTCACCGCCCCCTCAGCTTCATCTCTCTGCCTTCCACTGGTTACTTTCTGCCTGCTCGCCTTGCCAAGATTTTTGCTTGTTCCAGACTCAGCAGCTGCCTCTTGTTGTCTCACCTCCTGTTCTTGGGACTTGAGCTAGCTGCTTACCTGTTGATCTTAGAATTCGTCCATCTTCACAGTCTGCAAGCAAAAGTCCGGTTCCCCAACCTGCTGATCTTGGATCCGCCAGCCCCTGCAGCTATGTGAATCAGTAAAAACCTTGCAGTCTTGTCTGCTGATGTTGGAATTCTTTGACATTCACAGCCTGTGAGCGGGAGCCCCTCTCCAACCTGCCTAGCTTGGGTTCACCAGCTTCTGCGGCTCCATGAATTGGCAGAGGCCTCTACCCTGATCCGTGCACTTGGGATGTTTTAGCCTCTACAATTGCATGAGCTGTCTCCTTGATATAAATCTCTCTATATATATACTTATACACTTTACTGGTTTTGCTTCTCTAGAGAACCCAGCATAATACAGACACCTTATCAATATTAAGTCTTCCAATCCATTTATTGACATCTTATTTAATTTCTTTCAGTAGAGTTATATAATTTTCAGTGTACAGGTCTTTTACCTTCCTGGTTAAATTTATTTCTAGGTATTTTATTCTCATAGATGCTATTATAAATGGATTTTTTCCCCTTAATTTCCTCTTCAGATTTCTCATTGCTAATGTATAAATACCTGATTTTTGAATGTTGACCTTGTATTCTGCTACTTTGCTGAATTATTTTATTAGGTATAATAACTTTCTTGTGGATTCTTCAGGCTCTTCTACATATAGCATTATGTCATCTGTTAACAGGGATATTTTTACTTCTCCCTGATTTGGATACTTTTTATTTCTTTTTCTTTTCTAATTGCTCTGTTAAGGACTTCCAGTGCAATATTGAATAGTAGTGGTGAGAGTGGGCATCCTTACCCCATTGAGTATAATGCGATCTGTGTGTTTTTCACAGTATATGCCCTTTATCGGATTGAGAAATTTTCCTTCTATTCCTATCTTGTTGATTGCTTTTATCACGAAATGGTGTTGAATTTTGTCAAAAGCATTCCTGGTATGGATTGAGATGATTCTTTTCCTTTGTTCTATTAACGTAGTTAATCAACTAGATGGCTACAGGTTTAAACAGGCATTACATTGATTGATTTTTTAATGTTGAACCACCTTTGAATTCTTGGGATAAATTGCCCTTGATCATGGTGTACAATCCTTTTAATATACTTTTGGATTCAGTTTTCTGGTAATTTGTTGAGGATTTTTGCATTTACATTCATGAGGGATAGTGGTCTGTTTTTCTTTTCTTGCAGTGTCTTTGTTTGGCTTTGGTACAAAAGTAATGCTAACCTCCTCATAGAATGAGTTAGGAAATATTCCTCATATTTTCTGGAAAATTTTAAGAAAGATTATGGTCACTTCTATAAATGTTTGGTAGATTATGCCAGTGAAGCCATCTTGTACAGAATTTTTTTGTTGGTAGGTTTTTGGTTACTTATTCAGTCTCTTCAATTGGTATAGGTCTGTTGAGATCTTCTATTTCTTGTTGAGTTAATGTAAGAGATCTATGTGTTTCTAGGAATTTGTCCATTTCAACAAGATTATCTAATTTGTTGGCATACAGTTGTTCACGGTATTCTCTTATTATCCTGTTTATTTCTGTAAGGTCAGTTGTAATGCCCCTACTTTCATTTCTGGTTTGCAGTATTTACATTTTCTGTCTTCTTTTTTTTTTTTGTAATTCAAGCTGAAGGTGTGTCAATTTTACTTATCTTTCAAAAAATCAACTTCTTGTTTCATCAGTTTTTTCTAATCTGTGATTCATTTATCTCTTTTTTGATATTTGTCATCACCTTCTTTCTGGTTGGTTTGGTTTTGGTTTGCTCTTCTTTTTCTAGTTCCTCAAGTTGTTCAGTTGGATTTTTGATTTGTGTTTTTTGTTATTTTTTATTATAGGTGTTTACAGCTATAAATTTCCCTCTGAGCACTGTTTTTGCTTTGTCCCTTAAGTTTTGATATGTTGTGTTTTCACTTTCATTTGACTCTAAATAGTTTCTGATTTCTTTTTTGATTTCTTCCTGGACCCACAGGTTGTTTAATAGTGAGTTGTTTAAATTAAATTATATATATATATATACAACAAGTTTTATTTCTGGTATTAATTTACAATTTAACACCATTGTGGTAGCAGAAAATACTTTGCATGATTTAAATCTTTTTAAATTTGTTGAGACTTGCTTTGTTACCTAACATGTGGTCTATCCTGGAGAATGATCCATGTGCACTGGAGAAGTATGTATACTTCGTTGTTGTTGGGTGAAGTGTCTTGTATATGTCTTTTAGGTCTAGTTGGTTTATAGTATCCTTTATGTCCTTTGCTTCCTTATTTATCTTCCTAGATAACCTGTCTGTTATTGAGAGTGGTGTATTAAAGTCTCCAACCATTATTGTAGAGATGTCTAGTTCTCCCTTTAATTCTTTCAGTGTTGGTGTTATGTATTTAGGTGTACCGATATCAGGTGCATATGTATTTATAATTGTTATATCTTCTTGATGAATTCACCCTTTTATCATTATATAATTTTTTTTTTGTGGTCTCTTATAACAAGGTTTGACCCTAAGTCTATTTTGTCTGCTATTAAAATCATCACCCTCATTCTCTTTTGGTTATTATTTGCAAGGAATTTTTTTTTCCATCCTTTGACTTTCAACCTATTTTTGTCCTTGGGCCTAAGATATGAAATATGCCTCCTGTAGACAGCATATGGTTGAATCATTTTTTAAAACATTTTGACATTATCTAGCTTTTAATTGCAGCATTTAGTCAATTAAGTCAATTTACATTCACTAGAATTACCAGTAAGGAAGGATTTACTTCTGCCATCTTATTTATTCATTTATTTTTGTATGTCTATGCCTTCTTTGTACCTTATTACAATTAATGTTAATGATCTTTGTGTTTCGTTGATTTTTTGTAGTAAGCCATTTTTATTCCTTTCTCTTTTCCTTTTGTCTTTATTTTTTAGATATTTTGTTTGTAGTTACCATGAATATGACATTTAACATCCTGCATTTATAACAACCTGGATTAAGTTGATACCAACTTAATTTAAGTAGCATTCAAAAACTCTATACCCATACAGTTCACTCCTGCCCTCCAGTTGTGTTGCTGTTATCACCCATTACATCTTTATACTTCATGTGCCTTGTAACATAAATTGATACTTATATGGTATGCATTTGTTATTATAAAATATGAAGGGCATAAGAATAAGAATTACCAAGTAAGAAAACTTGACCTTATACTTGTCCATGCAATTACCTCTAATGGAGATCTTTCTATATACACCTTCAAGTTACTTTATAGTGTAATTTCTTTCCCATCTGAAGGATTCCCTTCAGAATTTCTTGTAGAGCCAGTCTAGTGGATATGAACTCTCTCAGATTTTGCTTATCTGGGAACGTCTAAATTTTTCCCTCATTCTGTAAGGACAGTTTCTCCAGATGTGATATTGTTGATTGAAATTTCTTTTCTTTCAGCACTTTAAATACTCCATTCCATTGCCTTTTGGCCTCCAAGGTTTCTGAGGAGAAATGGGCACTTAACCTTATTGGGATCCTTTCTATGCGACTGTTACTTCTGTTTTGCTTCTTTCAGGATCCTTTGTCTTTTGAGAGCCTGATTATAATGTGTATTGGTGTGGATCTTTTTGAGTTAATACTACTTGGACGTGGTTGTGCTTCTAGGATTTGTATATTTATGTCCTACTTTAGATTTGGAATGTTGTCTGCCATTATTTCTTCAAATATTCTTTCTGTCCCTGTCTCTCTCTCTCATCTCCTTTTGGAATTCCCATGATGTGTATATTAGTTCACTTGATGTTGTCCCACAGTTCCGTTAAACTTTGCTCAGCAGTCTTGAGACTTCTCCTTTGTTGCTCTTCAGCCTCCATAATTTCAACATCTTATATTTTAGTTTACTGATTCTTTTTTCTGACTTCTCAAATATGATGAGTTTCCAATGAATTTTATTTCTTTAAAATTTATTTATTTTCTTGTTGTTGTTGAGGTTATACACAGCAAAACATAGACAAAATTAACTGTTTCTACATGTACAATTCAGTGGCATTGATTACATTCCTTGAGTTTTGCGACCATTCTCACTCTCCTTTTCTGAGTTGTTCCTCTCCCATTAACATAAATTCACCAGCCCCTAAGGTTCTTATCTAATCTTTAGAGTTGCTGTTGTCAATTTGACCCCGTATAGATAGTTCTTAAGAGAGCATAATGCTCAAGGCAGACATTGTTTGCTAGTTAAGCTAAACTATTGTTTGGATTTAGGAAGACTTCGGGGAATATTTTTTGGTTTAAGGTTTAAAGTTTATCTCAGGGCAATAGTTTCAGAGGTTCATCCAGCCTCCATGGCTCCAGAAAGTCTGGAGTGTATTAGAATTTTAAATTCTGTTCTGCATTTTCCCACTTTTGATCAGGATTACTCTATAGAATCCATGATCAAAATGTTCAGTAATGGTAGCGGGGGACCATCCAGTTCTGGTCTCATAGGAAAGGAAGCAGTAGTTTATGGAGATAATTAGACACACATTCAATGTCCTCCTCCTATTCCTGACTCTCTTTCTTCCTATGCTACTCCAGGTGAATACAGACAAATTGTTATGCCTTGGAGGGCTGCTTGCAAGCTTTTAAAACTCCAGGTACTACACAGCAAACTAGTAGGTAGACAAGAAGCACTAAAGACATTATTAGGCCAAGTAACTGGAATATTTCATGAAACCATGACCCTAAACCTCCAAACTGAGAAACCAAATCCCACAAGGTGTTTGGTTGTACATAAGCAGCCTCATCAGCTGCTTTTTTTTTGTCGTTGTAAATATATCTATCACACAACTTTTTCCAATTCACCTTTTTACAGGTGTACAACTTATTGACAGCAATTGCAATAATCAACGTGCCACCCTACCCTTAATCAATTCTATTTTTCCATTGCTGTTAACTTCTCTTTTCTCCCTCCCTCCTGCCCCTAGTAACCACTACTAAATTTCTGTCTCTATAAACCAAAATCTTATTGCTGTCAAGTTGATTCTGACTCATACCGACCCTACAGCACAAAGTAGAAATGCCCCATAGGGTTTCCAAGGAGTGACTGGTGGATTCAAACTGCTGGCCTTTTGATTAGCAGCAAGCTTTTAACCACTACACCACTAAGCTCCTTGGTCTCTATACATTTGCCTTTTCTTTTTTTTTTTTTAATGTAAGTGAGGTCATACAATATTTGTCTTTTTGTGATTGACTTTTTTCACTCAGCATAATGTCTTACAGCTCCATCCATATTGTAGAATGTATCAAGACTTCATTTCTCCTACTGGCTGAGTAGTATCGCATTGTATGTATATACTACATTTTGTTTATCTATTCATCTGTTGATGGGTATTTAGGTTGTTTCCACCTTTTGGCTATTGTGAATAATGCTGCAATGAACATTGTTGTACAAGTCTCTGCTTGAGTATATGTCTTCAAGTCTTTTGGGCATATACCTAGGAGCTGAATTGCTGGGTCATATGGTAGTTCTATTTTTCATATTTTGTGGAACCGCCACACTGTTTTCCACAATAACTGTACCATTTTGCATTCCCATCAGCAATGAATAAGACTTCCAATTTCCCCCACATCCTCAACAACATTTGTTATTTTCTGTTTTCATCTTAGCCATCCTAGTGAGAATGAAATGGTATCTCATTGTGCTTTTTATTTGCATATCTGATGTCTAACAAAGTTGAGAATCTTTATAATTTGTTTGGTGGCCATTTGAATGTTCTCTTTGGTGAAATGTCTATTACAGTTCTTTGCCCTTTTTATGATTGGGTTATTTGTCCAATGAATTTTCATTTCAGTTATCATCTCTTTCTGTTATTGTTTCTTTCAGTACCAGTATTTCTGTTTCATTAAATTTTATAGTCTCTATCTCTTAATTTAAATTCTTGTATTGTTCATGCATTATTTTCCTGATGTCTCCTCATTCTTTGATTTCTGTTTACGTGCTTTCAGCTTTTTTATAATTGTTGTAATATATTCTTCCAATCTGTTCATTATTTGGGCTTCCATAGATACAAAGTCTCTCCCTTCAACTTTTTCATTTCAATATGCCATTGTTCCATTTTTTGTGTGTCTTGTGATTTTTTTTGTTGTTGTTGTTGTTGAAGCCAGGATATTAGAATTTTTCAAGATGTTAGCTTTCTCAACTCTCCCCAGTATTCAGAGTTTTAGACATCATTATTTTTTGCAGAAACCCTTAGGCAGGCAGAGCCTTCAGACTTTGTTTATTCCTTCCTCTCCCTGTCTGTGGTAGCTCCCTCTCCCTCTTCAAAGGGTCTGAAACTTCCAAACAAAAATTTCTGTCTTTCAGCATCTCCCAAACAGGACCAGGAAAAGAACTGATTAATTTGTCTGCCAGGGGGCTTAGCATTCATTTTTTGGTTATCTTTCTCTCTCCCGCTCTGATGCATTTATGTCTTTTTGAGACTCCTGAAACTGATCAGGAAGCTCACACCATAGGAACTGCTAGTGGAGGTCAGTGAAGCCCTCTGTCTTTGTGCAGAGTTCCCTCCACTGTTTTGTGAGGGCACACTTTTCTCTTAGCCAGAAACTGGGTACCTTTCCTGTGCTCAGGCAAGGCATGAATTGCCTGGGATTGCAGCAGCCATTTGTCCATAGTACCGAGAGAGAGAGGGGTGGGCACACAGTGAACAGACTACCAGGGAGATCTATTCTGTTAATTTTGGCCAGAGCTCAGAGTCTTTCTCTTTGCTCAGGCAAGTTGTGTGTTCATTGGGGGAGCACATTGCTCCAGAGTTGTCACCCTGTGCACCACACTGCATCCATCTGTGAGCTTATAGCACCAGGAGGGGAAGGGCAAGGGAAGTTGATGGAATGCTTCTACTGCATGTAACTTGTTGTTGACTTGAGACTTTCTGTAGGTCTTTCTGCTATCTTCTGCCTACCAATCCATAGGACCTGTAGGAAGAAACTAGTTTTCTTGTTGTATTTCATAGCCAGGAGCCTAGACTTGCTCAGACTGCCATATTCCCAGAATTCCCAACCCCAGAGTTTTTTATTCATTTGGTTTGTGGTAGGGCCAGAAAACTTGCATTTCTAACAAGTTTCCAGGTGATGCTGATGACAGCCATTGTTAAAAGTCACAATTGAGATCATAAAAATGAAAATAAGCATGCTACTGACGGTAAAATTACACCTGCTCTGTATATTACTTCCATACATTAATGAGAATATTTCATTCACTGAATTAACTGTAAGAATATAGTTGCTCAAGAGGCTTTCTTAACTACTTGGAAATTGAATAAGCTAGTTCACTGAAGTTGTTAGTCAAAAATGTGTTCCTCCCCTATAGTATTATTCTAAACAATCTTTTATGACAAGTCAGTCACATCAAATATTTTTTTCTTTTGGTAGCTTTTTGGTGATGACTTACGTTCTGGATTGAATTGTGTCCTCCAAAATCTTATGTGGAAGTCCGAACCCTGTACCTTTAAATATGACCTTATTTGGAAATAACAGTTTTATTTTATTATGTTAATGAGGTAATGCCACAGTAGGGTGGCTCTTAAACCTAATCCCTTCTGAGTGCTATCTTATAAAAAGAGCACAATAAATACAGACACACACAGCAGATATAACCATAAGCACAGGAACACCACAAAAGAAGATCAAAGAGATGAAGAATGACTTTCCCGTAAAGCCAATGCTCTGAATTCAGACTTCTAACCTCCTTAACTGTAAGAAAATAAATTTCTTTTCTTTAAAGCCACTTCTTTGTGGTACTTTTTGTTATGGTAGATCTAGGTATCTAGGTAACTATCTTAGTTATCTAGTGCTGCTATAACAGAAATACCACAAGTGGATGGTTTTAACAAAGAGAAGTTTATTTCCTTACAGTAAAGTAGGCTAAAAGTCCAAATTCAGGGTGTCAGCTCCAGAGGAAGACTTTCTCTCTCTCGGCCTTCTCATCAACGTTCCCCTGGACTAGGAGCTTCTCGGCACAGGGACGCCTGTCCAAAGGACGCGCTCTGCTCCTGGCACTGCTTTCTTTATGGTATGAGGTCCCCAACTCTCTGTTTGCTTCTCTTTCCTTTTATCTCTTGAGAGATAAAAGGTGGTGCAGGCCACACCCCAGGGAAACTCCCTTTACATTGGATCAGAGATGTGACCTGGGTAAAGGTGGTGTTACAGTCCCACCCTAATCCTCTTTAACATAAAATTACAATCACAAAATCGAGGCAAACCACACAATTCTGGGAATCATGGCCCAGCCAAATTGATGCACACATTTTTTTGGGGACATAATTCAAACCATGACGGTAACTAAGACAGAATTTGGTACCCGGAGTGAGATACCTAAGACGTGCAAGTGGTTTTGGAATTGGGAAATGTGTAGAGGTTAAAGAAATTTTGATGTGCTTGATGGTAAGAGCTTAGATTGCCTTGAAGAGACCATGGGCAGAATTATGGACATTAAGGGTGATTCTGATGAGGGCTCAGAAAGAATTGTGGGGAAATCTTATATCCTCTTAAACAGAGTTTTGCTGGAATTGTTAACTATAAATGTGTTTCTGGTGAGGCTTTAAAAGGAAATTATGAACATGTTATTGGGCACTGGAGGAAACATGATTCTTGTTATAAAGTGGCAAACAACTTAGCTGAATTATGTTCATATGCTTCGTGGGACATAGAGCTTGGAAGTTATGAACTTGGATATTTAGCTAAGGAGATTGATAAGTGAAATCTTAAAGACATGGCATAGTTTCCTCTTGTTGATTATAGAAAATTGTGAGGGAAAAAAAGATTGAAAAATGAACTTTGAAAAAAGAAACCAGAACTTTATGATTTGGAAAATTCTACTGTAAAAATTTAGAGAGTGTGTCATGGAAAGAATACCAAGTGTGTAGCTACACAACCATTTGCTAAAGAGATTAAGTCTGTAACCAATGTATCTAGTCAACAACTTCAGCAGAAACATTATTATCTTAGACTGAAAGAGATAGACTGAAATGAGAGAAAGATGCTTGCTTCCTGGAATTCTACAGGCAGGGAACATGCCAATGGATCTACTTGATTGCAAACAACAGCGTCCTACAAGAAAAGGAAAGGACAATCCCAGTAGCAGTTCAGAGACCAGCAAGACTGATGATGGAAGGAGCATGGGGGGCATGGCTGTCACTTCCCTGGCTTCAAAGGGTGGAGCTACTGCCTAGATTTGAAAGAGTGGAGCTGCCACCTCAGTTTCAGTGAGTGGGGCTGCAATTCCAGTGGGCCAGGTGAATGGGCCTCTGCCAAAAATTGAGGGAGTGAAACAAGCAACCTTGTGGGCAGAGAAAACAGGGATGCCCAGGGCCAAAGAGGTGGCTTCACTGCTCTGGTGGGTCATGAGAATAGGGCCCCCCCAAAGCTGAGGGAGTGGGCTTACTGTCACAGTGGGCCTGTAAAGCAGAGCAGACACCCAGAGCCACGAGACCCCTGCCCAGTGTCTGGAGGGTTGGGCTGACACCCAGATGTGCCTGGAAAACAGGATTATTTTCAAACCTCAAGATCTGATGAAATTTGCCTTGCTGGGTTTGGAATTTCTTGGTACCTGTGACTCCTTCTTTCCCTCCAATTTCTCTCTCTTGGAATGGTAATATCTACCTTATGCCGATCTCATCATTCTACTCTGGAAGCAAAGAAAAAAAAAAAACAAAAAAGAAAACCTGTTGCCGTTGAGTCTGTTCCAACTCATAGCAACCCTATAGGACAAAGTAGAACTGCCCCATAGAGTTTCCAAGGAGCCCCTGGTGGTTTTAAACTGCTGACCTTTTGGTTAGCAGCCATGGTACTTAACCACTATGCCACCAGGGTTTCCACTTTGGAAGCAGATAACTTATATTCTACATTTTTGTCCACAGATGGAAAAAATAAATTGCCCCAGGAAGGAACACACACAGAGCCTCACCCATACTTGGTTTAGATGATTTAAAAGATTAGATTGTGGACTTAGAGTGGATGCTTGTATGGATGGAGACTTTTGGGGATGCTGGGTATAGACGAATGCATTTTTCACATGGGATGGACATGAATTTGGGGGACCAAAGTGTGAAGTGTTATAGATTAAATTGTGTCCCCAAAAAAGTAATGTGGAAGTCCTAACCTCTCTGCTTGTAAATATGAATGTTTGTCAATAGGGATTTTCTCTTGTTATGTTAATTACGTCATGTCAGAGCAGGGTGGGTCCTAAACATAATCTCTTCTGAGTTGTGTCTTATAAAAAGAGCAGAAAAGACACACACATGCACACATTTACACACACACACGCGGCAAAAGGGAGACGGATGCCATTTGAAGATTCCTCTAAAAGCCAGAGAATGTCAAGAAATGTCCAGGGCTACTGATAAGGAAAGACCCTTCTCTAGAGCCGATGCCCTGGTTTGCACCTCTAGCGCCTAAAACTGTGAGACAATAAATTTCTGTTCTATAAAGCCACACACTTGTGATATTTGTAGTATAGCATCCCTGAGTGGGTAAGACAGCTTAATATGTAAAAAACTCTATCCCTAGAAGAAATAGTACTACTTCTACATACTATATGTCTACTATAATCAAAGCAATTTTCTTCTGGAAAGTAGTCACTTCATTGTTTCAAATGACATTTACTAGTGCTCCTTTAAGTATTGTAAAAATGTTTTAAGCATCTATATTTCAGAAAAAATATTTTTTAAACTTACATTTTGTTATTCTATATTTATGAAGTTTAGGACTATATAATTCTGTAGGCATTATGCAAATTATATATATTAAATGGATTTCTATAGCAACTTTCTCCAGAAACAGAATTGACAGTCATGCAGATTTGGGGTTGAATTCTCACTGAGGCATTCCTGTGTATTAACCCTTTTAAGATTAGATGATACATTACATCACAATTGGCGGTAGATTACATAGTGCAACACAGAAATTCAAATTTTAAAAAATAAAACCATGAAAAGAATGTGAATTGTAGAGGGGAAAGTAAGTAGTGATTTAGTGACTGAGATATTGTGATGACTATATTGTTTCACTAAAAGCTGGTGTTGGATTCCAGCAGTGGGTACACTTAAACACACAACACACTAAAGAAGAATAAAAAAAAGATTTATGACATCAATAAATGCAAATATGTATGATTTCCCCGAGGCACAGAATGAATGGGTTGTAAAGGTAAACTGCCATAAGCAGGAACTACAGACATTCATTTTGTATGGCTAAGAGGCAAGTGTGTCAGGTAGATAAACTAGCAGAATTTTAGATTATGTTGAGCATGAAGTGAATGCCCTCATAAGATTCAAAAAAATTTTTTAGGCAGAAAGTTGACTGCCAACACCTTAGAATTACAAATGTGAAAGAACTAGAACAAGCATTCTAAGTCCTAAAACCTAAATGAAAATTGTGCAAAACACTCATACCAGACACCTCATAGTCACAAATTCAACTTGTATCACGATAGAGTATTTAATTTGGGTCAAAATGCAGAAGTGTTCAGTCAAAAAGGTAAGGGAACCATACTCAATCCCAACATCAGCTGGAATATTCCAAATGGTTAGTATCATTCTATGTTTTACCTCAAGACTAATCTCAAACTTTAACCAAGATAAACTAATAAAATAAGTATTTATTAGTTTTCTCTTTTGTAAGACTGTGATTTTGGAGGAAACTCAATCCCCCTAAGTAAAATTTAAAAGAATCATTGAAGAAAAATACTTATGTTCAGAAAATCAAGAAGTACCTGCCACAAAGCTGACTAATTACACTATACAAGCTAATTTTGTTATGATATAGATTCTCCTTTTTGGAATACTACTGCTGCCATGATAGTTTCCAAAATTAACTATATGTAATTAAATGACAACTCAAAAATACATCTCAAAACTTGCAAGTATTTTTCTTGTCCATGAATGAGGAACTACATCCACCTGGAAAGTAAGTCTTAAATCATTCATCACTTTTCCATTGTCCAGCACTAAGAGGACGCAAACAAATGTGCTTTGCTACAATAAAAATTCCACTGCTAATATTAAAATAATTCTTTAGTTTGTATAGCTCTTTGTACTTCAAAGCATGCCATAGCCATTATCTTTGTGTCATAATGTCAGCTAGAAAAGAAAGAATGACCCTTAAAATTTAAATATTTATGGATTAATTGATAATTTGATTATCTGTGCTGCTGGTCATCATTATGAAAACTAGGAGTTATGATGAATGGTAAAGCTTTGTTTGGAAGCCACATAATTGAGCACCTCATAAATGCACTGCTTAGAATAAGAAATCTGTGATATGTTGGGTACACAAATTTGCCTAACTATATACAATGAATAGTCAATGCAACAAATTCATTTAGAATATTCTTCTTTTTACTGTTGTAGTTAAATTAAGTTTACATTTCAAGTTAGTCTCCCATAAAAAATTTTATACATACATTGTTATGTGACCCTAATTGCTCACCCCATTCTGCGACAGCACACTCCTTTCTGCCCCTGATTCCCCATGTCCATTCAACCAGCTTCTGACCATGTCTCCCTTCCCATCACACCTCTGGACAGAAGCAGCCCCTTTGGTCTCTTGTATCTACTTGAGCTAAGAAGCACACTCCTCACGAATATCACTTTATGTCCCACAGTCCAGTCCAATC
>NW_004443996.1:4388249-4390316 GCF_000243295.1 Trichechus manatus latirostris
TGAAGTCTTTTGATGAGCATAAGTGTTTGATTTTTAGGAGCTCCCATTTATCTCGTCTCTTCTGGTGATTGTGCATTGTTACTTATGGTTCGTATTGTGTTTATGCCATGTATTAGGGCTCCCAGCATTGCCCCTATTTTTTCTTCCATGATCTTTATCATTTTCGATTTTATATTTAAGTCTTTGATCCATTTTGAGTTAGTGTTTGTACATGGTGTGAGGTATGGGTCTTGTTTCAGTTTTTTTACAGATGAATATCCAGTTATGCTAGCACCATTTGTAAAAGAGACTGTCTTTTCCCCTATTAATGGACTTTGAGCCTTTGTCAAATATTAGCTGCTTATAGGTGGATGAGCTTATATCTGGATTCTCAACTCTGTTCCATTGGTCTGTGTATCTATTATTGTACCAGTACCAGGCTGTTTTGACTACCGTGGTGGTATAATAGGTCCATAAAATCAGATAGTGTAAGGCCTCCCACTTTGTTCTTCTTCTTGAATAATGCTTTATTTATTCGGGGCCTCTTCCCTTTCCATATGAAGTTGGTAATTTGTTTTTCCATGTCATTAAAAAATGCTGGTGGAATTTGGATAGGGATTGCATTGTATCAGTAGATTGCTTTGGGTAGAATTGACATTTTCACTATGTTGAGTCTACGTATCCATGAGGAAGGTGTATTTTTCCACTTATGCAGGTCTCTTTTAGTTTCTTGCAATAGTGTCTTGTATTTTTCTCTGTATAGATATTTTACGTCTCTTGTTAGATTTATTCCTAAGTATTTTATCTTCTTGGGGGCTATTGTGAATGATATTGATTTGGTAATTTCCTGTTCAAGGTTGTCTTTGTTGGTGTAAAGGAATCCAACTGATTTTTGAATGTTTATCTTGTATCCTGAAACTTTGCTGAAATCTTCTATTAGTTCTAGTAGTTTTCTTGTGGATTCTTTGGGGTTTTCTGTGTATAAGATCATATCATCTGCAAATAGAGGTACTTTGACTTCTTTCTTACCAATATTGATGCCCTTTATTTCTTTTTCTAGCCTAATTGCTCTGGCTAGAACCTCCAGCACAACGTGGAATAAGAGTGGTGATAGAAGACATCCTTGTTTGGTTCCCGTTCTGAAGAGGAATGCTTTCAAAGTCTCTCCATTTAGGATCATGTTGGCTATTGGCTTTGTATAAATGCCCTTAATTATACTGAGGAATTTCCCTTCTATTCCTATTTTATTGAGAGTTTTTATCATGAATGGGTGTTGGACTTTGTCAAATGCCCTTTCTGCCTCGATTGAAAAGATCATGTGGTTCTTGTCTTTAGTTTTATTTATGCAATGGATTACACTTATTGTTTTTCTAGTGTTAAACCATCCCTGCATACCTGGTATAAATCCCACTGTGTCATGGTGAAGTATTTTCTTGATATGTTGCTGCATTCTACTGGCTAGAATTTTGTTGAGGATTTTTGCGTCAATGTTCATGAGGGATATTGGTCTGTAATTTTCTTTTTTTGTGCTTCCTTTACCTAGTTTTGGTATCAGGGTTATGCTGGCTTCATAGAATGAGTTTGGGAGTATTCCACCCTTTTCTATGCTCTGAAATACCTTTCGTAGTAGTGGTGTTCTCTCTTCTCTGAAAGTTTGGTAGAATTTTTCAGTGAAGCCATCAGGGCCAGGGCTTTTTTTTTTGGGGGAGTTTTTTAATAACCTTATCAATCTCTTCTTTTGTTATGGGTTTATTTTGTTGTTCTAACTCTGTTTCTGTTAATTTAGGTAGGTATTGAGTTTCTAGAAATTTGTCCATTTCCTCTAGGTTTTCAAACTTGTTAGAGTACAATTTTTCATAGTAATCTGTTATGATTCTTTTAATTTCATATGGGTCTGTTGTGATATCACCCATCTCATTTCTTATATGGGTTACCTGCTTCCTCTCCTGTTTTTCTTTTGTCAGTTTGGCCAATGGTTTATCAATTTTGTTGATCTTTTCAAAGAACCAGCTTTTGGGCTTGTTATTCTATTCTCTATTTCATTTAATTCTGCTTTAATTCTTATTATTTCCTTCCTTCTGGCACATG
>NW_004443996.1:4390416-4428737 GCF_000243295.1 Trichechus manatus latirostris
TCTTCTATAACCCAGTAGTTTTTGAGCAAGGTGTTGTTCAGTTTCCATGTGTTTTATTTTTTTCCTTGCTTTTTGTGTTGTTGATTTCCACTTTTATGGCTTTATGGTCAGAAAAGATGTTTTGTAATATTTCGATGCTTCGGATTTTGTTAAGGCTTGCTTTATGGCCTAATATGTGGTCTGTTCTGGAGAATGTTCCATGTGTGTTGGAAAAGAAAGTATACTTGGCTGATGTTGGGTGGAGTGTTCAGTATATGTCTATGAGATCAAGTGGGTTGATTGTAGCATTTAGCTCTTCCTTGTCTTTGTTGAGCTTCTCTTTGGATATTCTGTCCTTCACCGAAAGTGGTGTGTTCAAGTCTCCTACTACTATTGTGAACCTGTCTATCTCTCTTTTCAGTGCTTTTAGAGTTTGTTTTATGTATTTTGGAGCCCTGTCGTTGGGTGCGTAAATATTTATTATTGTTATGTCCTCCTGGTGTATTGACTCTTTAATCATTATGTAGTGTCCTTCCTTATCCTTTGTGGTGGATTTTACTTTAAAGTCTATTTTGTCAGAGATTAAATATTGCCACTCCTGCTCTTTTTTTAGTGTTGTTTGCTTGATATATATTTTCCCATGCTTTGAGTTTTAGCCTGTTTGTGTTTTTAAGTCTAAGGTGCACCTCTTGTAGGCAGCATATAGACGGATCATGCTTTTTTATCCAATCTGCCATTCTGTGTCTCTTTATTGGCACATTAAGTCCATTTACATTCTGTGTAATTATTGATAGGTATGAGTTTAGTGCTGTCATCCGGATGTCTCAGTTTGTGTATTGTTCACAGTTTCTGTCTTCCCCTTAATTTTCTGTGCTGGGTCGTTTTTGTGGTTTTTTTTTTTTTTTTTTTTTCATCATTTTCATTGTTGTTGATTTGTGTTTGCTGGGTCTTTATATTTTTCTACTTTTTTATTTTGAGTTGTAGGATTGTTAGATTCCTTTGTGGTTACCTTACTATTTACCCCTATTTTTCTAGGTTTATAACAGTCTTTTATTTTTTTATATCTCCTTGACTTCCCCTCCGTATGAAAAATCAATGTCTGCATTTTTTAAGTCCATTTTTTTGTTTTAATAGTGTCCTTTTTTACATATTGATATCTCTGTTTCCATATTTTCAATGTTTTAGCTTTGATGTATTTTCAACTTCCCTATCTGAGTCAATATCTGGTTGCTCTGTCTTGTGTTCTAGTCTTGCGTGTTAACTGATGTTATTGATTATCTAACCGTAGGACTCCCTTTAGTATTTCTTGTAATTCTGGTTTGGTCTTCGCAAATTCCCTGAACTTCTGTTTATCTGAAAATGCCCTAATTTCGTCATCATATTTGAGAGACAGTTTTGCTGGCTATATAATTCTTGGCTGGCAGTTGTTTTCCTTCAAGGCTTTATATATGTCATCCCATTGCCTTCTTGCCTGCATGGTTTCTGCTGAGTAGTCGGAGCTTATTTTAAGTGACTCTCCTTTGTAAATGACTTTTTGTTTATCCCTAGCTGCTCTTAATATTCTCTCTTTATCTTTGGATTTGGTAAGTTTGATTATAATATGTCTTGGTGACTTTATTTTGGGATCTACCTTATGTGGGGTTCAGTGAGCATCTTGGATAGATATCTTCTCATCTTTCATAATATCAGGGAAGTTTTTTGTCAACAAATCTTCAACAATTTTGTTTCTATTTTCTGTTATCCCCCCCACCCCTGCTCTGGCACCCTAATCACTCGTAGGTTATTTCTCTTGATAGAGTCCCACATAACTCTTAGATTTTCTTCATTCTTTTTAATTCTTTTATCTGATTTTTCCTCAACTAAGTTGGCGTCAAGTGCTTTATGTTCAGTGTCACTAATTCTAACTTCTACTGCCTCAATTCTGCTCCTATAACTTTGTATTGAGTTGTTTAATTCTGAAATTTTATTGTTAATCTTCTGGATTTCTGATTGCTGTCCCTCTATGGATTCTTGCAGCCTATTAAATTTGTCATTATGTTCTTGAATAACTCTTTTAAGTTCCGCTACTACTTTGCCTATATGTTCTTCAGCAATTTCTGCATTATGGCGAATTTCCTTTCTAATTTCTAGAAGAGTTCTGTATATTAATCTTTTGTATTCTGCGTCTGGTAATTCTCAGAAATTCTCTTCCTGCAGAGAATTTATTGATTCTTTATTTTGCAAGCTTGCTGAAGTCATCATGGACTGCCTCTTTAAGTGACTTGATATTGACTGTTGTCTCCGAGCTATCAATAAGTTATTATAATTTTATTTTATATTTGTTTAGTGAGTCCTAGCTTCTTGTTTTGTTTTGTTTTGATATGCCCCAATAGGCTGCTTGTGTGCACTAGTTTGATTATTGGCACCGTTGAAGCTCTAACATCCTGTCACCAGGTAGTTATTTCTGTAACTAAATATATGCACACATGAGTCCATTAAATTTTCCTATATGGGTTCAGCTCAGGTGTTCAGGCAGTCGGTCACCCAGTGTGCGGTTCAGGCTCTCACCTACAGTTTTAGAGAGGCATGGGTGATTGGTGTAGGCACAGATATCTCGCTGCAGTAGGGGGTCACATGCTGACCTCAGCAGGTGGCTGACGGCTGCCCCTGAGAGTCTGAAAAGAAGGCATGTCCCTATTTCTTAGGGCGAGTAGGTAAGTGAGTTTTGCAGCCGGACTATGAGCACCCCACTCTGTTGACTGTAAAGACTCGAGGGCACCACTTATTCTTGGACTCCTGTAGCAGGTGAGTAGGTGTCATAGGTGAGGCCACCAGTCCTCAAGGCCCTGGTGCAGATAGATAAAGGTGCCTGTTTAAAGAGCAGGGCTGTGTCGAGGGTCACAAATGTGCTACTTCACAGCTGAAATAGTTGAAGTTAGACTTCAGATGTTTGCCCTGTTGAACTGTAGTAGTGAGGGCTAACGCTGTTGAGATGGGTCCCCACAAGTCTACACAGGGGTGTAAGGCACTCAAAGTCTGCGGACACCTTATGCCTGTGCCTAGCAAAGGAGCTGTGCTGATGCTGATTTCCTGGCTTAGGGGAGCCAGTAGCTTATTTGTTCCCTCTCCTAGGCCAGGAGAATGGGTCAGGGTGCCTTTTGGGATTTACTTCCAGCCCAGGGGAGTCAGACTTCAGAAGGCCGGACCAGTGCAGAGCTGGGAGGGGGGAGGTAAAAGGGAGAGAGGTTTTTCCCAAATGGGCTTTTTTTTTTTTTTAATAAATCACTGTGAAAGGCGACACACATGTACTTATTTTTAGCCATTGGGAGCTGCTTTTCACTGGTTCAGAGTGTCCTAGCAGAATCTCTGCTGCCAGATCTCTCTCAAGGTGGAAACTGCCTCCTGAGTGTGCGTGTGCAGCTGTTTGCCTGCTTCACTGCGTACCTCGGAGCCTGTCCGGGCTGAAGAGCTGCAGCTCCAGCCGAGTCCGGTCTCGCACTTCTCGCTTCTTCAGAACTGTCTCCCTCGCACCCTGCCACTTGGTCCGATTCCTCAACTTTGCATTGTTCAGGGCTCCTAGATAGTCTTATACAATGAAATAATTTGTTTTTCCATGTCTTTGTTGTAAGAGGGATATAGGAAACCATCTGACTACTCCGCCATCTTGGCCCCACCTCCAGAATATTCTTATTTTAAAAAGGAAATTTGACTTTGACAACTATGAGGGATTTACGTCACCTGCTTATTGTCAAGCAAAAAATCATAAGCATGAGTCTAGCTGTGTACTCAACCTATTTAATAACTCACACAGCCCTTGAGTTGGCCTTCTCATCAAGACCGTTTCATGATCACTCTAGCTGGTGCAACATGGCACAGTAAGCAGCCGTACCCTACCATTCCTCCCAGAAATACACCAAAAAAAAAAAAAAAGCAGAAATTGGCATGATTAATGGTGTCAGAAAGCTGGAAACCAGTCATAGAGTTACAGCAAATAAGCACTGAATCACAAAAAAAGGCAACCTCTCAAAGGTGGGAATGCTTTGGTGTTCTACTCGACTGTGCCCCACGTCCTCCCCAGCTGTACCAGATGGCTTTACTAGGGAATTCTACTAAACATTTATAGAAAAAGTGATATCAATCCTTCTTAAAATTTTCCAAAAAAAAAAAAATAATTAAGAGGAAACAATTTCTAATTCATTCTATGAAGAACGCATTTCCCCGAGTCCAAAGACAGATACAGACATTACAAGGAAACTACAGACCAAATCCCTTATAAATATAGATGTGAAATCCAATATCACTTTTTATTGATGTAAAAATATAGATAACAACATTTGCCAATTCAACACTTTTCACTTGTAAAATTTAATAAAACCAGTTACATAAATCACGTTGTACAATGATTACCAACATCTATTGTCATATTTTCCAACCCCATGAACAGAAACTCAATGCTAACTAAAGAAAGATTCCCCTCCCTCTCGCCCTTGGTAATCACTGTTAAACTTTGATCTCTATACATTTGCCTATTCTCATTAGTGAGAGCATACATTATTTTTTTTCTGTAATTGATTTATTTCACTCAGCATAATATTTCCAAGGTTCATCCATGTTGTGGCATGTATCAGGAATTCATTTCTTTTTATTTTTGTTGTTGTTAGGTGTCGTCGAGTCAGTTCTAACTCATAACAATCTTATGTACAGCAGAACAAAACACTACCCAGTCCTATGCCATCCTCACAATTGTTTTTATGTTTGAGCCCATTGTTGCCGTCACTGTGTCAATCCATCTCGTTGTGGGTCTTCCTCTTTTTGGCTGACCCTCTACTTTTCCAAGCATGATATGCTTCTCCAGGGACTGATCCCTCCAGATAACATGTCTAAAGTACATAAGATGAAGTCTCACCATCCTTGCCTGTAAGGAGCATTCTGGTTGTACTTCTTCCAAGACATATTTGTTTGTTCTTTTGCCAGTCCATGGGATATTCAATATTCTTTACCAACACCACAATTCAAAGGCATCAGTTCTTCCTCAGTCTTCCTCATTCCTTCTCCAACTTTTGCATGCATATGAGGTGACTGAAAACACCATGGCTTGGGTAAGGTACACCTTAGTCTTCAAGGTGACATCTTTGCTTTTCAAAAATTTCAAGAAGTCTTTTGCAGCAGATTTGCCCAACGAAATAGTTCTTTTGATTTCTAGATTGTTGCTTCCATGGGTGTTGATTGTGGATCAATCAAGTTCTGATACATGTGTTGTTGTGGCATGTAACAGAACTTCATTTCTCTTTATGGCAAAGTAATATTCCATTGTGTGTATACACTGCATTTTGTTTATCCATTAATTTATTTATGGACACTTGGGTAGTTTCCATCTTTTGGCTATTGCTAAGAGTGCTGAAATATGAACATTGGTGTACATGCGTCTATTAGTGTTGCTGCTTTCAGGTCTCTTATGTATATAGCGGTGGGATTTCTAGGTCACATAGTAGCTCTATTTTTAAGTTTTTGCTGAACCGCCAAACCATTTTCCACAGTAGCTGTACAAATTTTTTATTCCTACCAGCAATAGATGAAGGTTCTGATTTCTCTGCACCCTCACCAACATTTGTTATATTCTATTTTGTTTTTGTTTTTTATCTTTACCTTCCTAGTGGGAGTGAAGTGGCATCTTACTGTGGTCTTTATTTGCATCTCCCTAATGGCTAATGACGTTGAGCGTCTTTTCATGGGTTTGTTGGCCATTTGTATATACTCTTTGGTTAAGTGTCCAATAGCATTTTAAAAAGATTATACACCATGACCAAGTGAGATCTATCCCAGGAATGCAAGGGTGGTTCAATATAACAAAATAAGCGTAATACACCACATTAATTGAACAAAGAAAAAGAACCACATGATCTCAATAGACACAGAGACAGCATTTGTCAAAGTCCAACATGCTTTTATCATAAAACACTCAGCATACTAGGAGAAGAAGGGGAATTCTTCAATATAATAAACGGCATTTGTTAAAAAAAAAAAAAACAAAACAAAACAAAAAAAACTTAACATCATGCTCAGTGGTGAAAGTTTCAAGCTTTCTCCTTAAAACAAGAATAAGACAAGGATGCCTACTTTCACCATTGCTGTTCAACATTGTACTGGAAGTGTTAGGCAGGGTAATTAGGTGGTATAAGTAAATAAAAGGCATCCAAATTAGAAAGGAAAAAATAAAACTATTTGTATTATCAAATGATATATATTAAAAATCCCAAAGAATCTATAGGAAAGCTACTAAAGCTAATAAATTAATTTAGCAAAGTTTCAGGGTATAAGATCAGTTGGATTTCTATACATCAGCAATGAACAATCTGAAAAGGAAATTAAGAAAACAATTCCATTTATAATAACATCTAAAAGAATAAAATACCTAGGAATAAATTAAATCGGTGAGGTAAAAGACATGTACACTGAAAACTATAAAATATTGCTGAAATAAAATAAAGAACTAAATAAATGGAAATACATCCTGTGTTCATGATTGGAAGACATAATATTGTTAAAAATGTCAATATTGCCCAAAGTGATCTACAAATTCAATGCAATCTCTAAGAAAATTCCAGCTGTCTTGGTTGCAGAAAATCAAAAGGTCAATTCTCAAATTCATATGAATGGCAAGGGCCCCAGAATAGTTAAAGAAATCTTGAAAATGAAGTACTATGTAGCATGACTCACATCTCCCAATTTGAAAAAGTACTATAAACCTCAGTAATCAGAATAGTATGGTACTGGTATAAGGATGGACCTATAGACCAATGGGGAGCCCTGGTGGCACAGTGATTAAGAGCAATATGGCTGCTAACAAAAAGGTTGACAGTTAGATTCCACCAGCTGCTCCTTGAAATCCCTATGGCGGCAGTTCCACTCTGTCTTCTAAGGTCACTACGTGTCAGAATTGACTCAATGGCAACGAGTTTGGTTTGGTTTTTGGAATAGACAAACGGAATAGAATTGAGAGTCCAGAAATAAACCCACACATCTATGGCCAATTGATTTTTGACAAGGATGCCAAGTCCTTTTAACAGTGAAAGAAATGTCTTTTCAACAAATGATGCGGGAACAACCAGATTTTCACCCTCAAAAGAATGAAGTTGACCCACACCTCATGAGATACACAAAAATTAACTCAAAATGGACCAATGACCTAAAGACAAGCACTAAAACCATAAAACTTTTAGGAGATAACATCGGGATAAGGCTCTAAAATCTCATATTTGAAAATGGATTCTTAACATATGACACCAAAAGCATGAGCAACAAAAGAAGAAGCGATAAAGTGGACTTCATCAAAATTAAAAACTTTTGTACATCAAAGGACTTTGTCAAGAAAGTGAAGAAACAATCTACAGAGTGGGAGAAAATATTTGATAATCATATATTTGATAAAAATATAATATCCAGAATATACAATGAACTACTCCTACAAACCAACAACCAAAATAAAAACAAACTAAATTAAAAAAAAAAAAGCAGGTGGAGCCAACATGGCGCTATAGACAGAGGCAGCACACCATCCCTCCAAAGCAAAGACCTGAAAAACTAAGTAAAACAGAGACAAACATCAATCCTGGAACCTTAAGCATCAAATGAAGAGATAAAGAACTCATCCAAGCACTGAACGGAATAAGGAACTGACAGAGAACAGAGAGCTAGGAGAGATACGTGCGGAGGTCCCCTATGAGCTAATGCAGCACGAATTTGCCATCTTGGACTCCTGTCAGAGATCGGCGTACAGGGATTACAGGAAAGCAAATTCACGGAGCTCCCAGCAGGAGACAGAGCACCTGGTAACCAGCATTATATGTTTTCCCACCCCTCATTTTTCTTCCCCCTGCTTGGCCTCCACTGCTTCCTGCTGGTAGCAGTCTCTTGGCTGGGAGATGAGACATCAGTGTCAGCCCCCTGCCACTTGGATTCACCCTGCCCACACTGGCCGGCCCCCTGAGTGCCATTTGTTTGTTGCTGGTGTTGCTTTTTTCCACTTCTGTTGGTTTCTTCCATGCCTCTCACCACCTCCCTCTCTTTTCTCTTGAACATCTGACTCTGTGTGCCATCTTTGCTTCTTCCTGAAAGGCTGTGAAGTGCCGCTTGACTGGGGAATTGCTTATTCGGCCCCTGCCCCCATGCTGGTGGGATTCCCAGGGCTTTTTTGTTTGTTTTGTTTTCTTTGTTCTGTTCTGTTTTGTTTTGTAGGTTTTTTTTTTCTTTTCTTCTCATGGTTTGGGAGCCCCTTCTATCCGGGCTGTATGGCACAGCTTGGGAGCCACTACCTCGGTCTGCGCAGTCATGCTGGACCCTGGAGGGATTTTTTTTTTCTTTTTTGTCTTTCTTCATTTCTCAGTTTCTTGTCTCTCTATGCTTACCTTCTTTTCCTGTCTCCTGAATACATGGCACTGTGTGACATCTCTACCCCTTCTAGCCAGGCTGTACTGCGTGGCCTGGGAGCCACTTCCCTAGTCATCACAGCCACATTGGTAGGATCACTGGGAGATTTTCTTTTTTCCTTTTTGTTTTTCACCATTTCTTGGTTTCTCATCTCTTCACTCCAAAGGCAAGCTCACTTAGCACTTTTTGTTTGTTTGTTTGTTTCTGGCCCCTGTTTCTCTCTCCTTTCTCTCCTCTTTTGCATACCCATCTTAGTTCCACACATCACAATCTCCCCCCTCCTTCTTGCTTGCCTGCACTGTGCATTGATCATCACACCCACAAGCAGCACAGGCATGGCCTACCGGAACTTGGTACACAGATTCCCAGCCCACCCTGTTGGCCCTAGTACGTGCCATAAAAATCCCATCCCAGTCACTCTAAGTCAGCTGGACCTGTCTTGCTGCACCATATCTGAGCAACTAGCCCTGCCCATTGGATAAGGAGGTGAAAAGTAACGTGTCCACAAATGAACAAACAACAAAGAATGCATAGCCCGCCTGCTCAGACATAATTAAATAAAATGAAAAAAGGAGGACAAAACAAACAAATCTACAATAAATAAACGAAGAAAATACCTAATGAATGTCCCAAAGACAGCAGACAATATCAAAATATATAAGAAAAAACAGGGCAGGATCTTTCCACTAGGCATCCAAAATAAAACACCAGAGACTTTCCAGTAGAAGAAAAGGCACTAGAACTACCTGATGGTGAATTCAAATCTCTAATATTAAGAGCTATACAACAGTTGAAGCAAAAATCAGAGAAAAATGAGGAAAAAATAGACAAATTCACAGAAAAGACAGACAAAACAATGGAATAATTCAGGAAAATAATACAAGAACAAAATTCCAAAATAAACTCACAACTAGAAATCATACAAAAACAACAGTTAGAAATCCAAAAGATAAACAACAAGATTTCAGAAATGGACAGTGTTATAGAAGGGCTGAAGAGCAGGTTTGAAATGATGGAAGACAGGATCAGCCAAATTGAAGACAAACACTTGGATACAACTCTGTTTGAGGAAAAAATCAGAAAAAAGAACGAAGAAAAATGAAGAAACCCTGAGAATTATGCAGGATACAATCAAAAGCAAACATTTGTGAATGATCGGAGTTCCAGAACAGGGGGAGAAAACAGAAAATACAGAGAGGATCATTGAAGAATTGCTGACAGAAAATTTTCCTAATAGCATGAAAGATGAAAAGCTGACCATCCAAGAAGCTCAATGAACCCCATATAAGATATTATATTATATTATATTATATTATATATATTATATTAATTACCAAGGCATATCATAATCACACTCACTAAAACCAAAGACAAAGAAAGAATCCTGGGAGCAGCTCAAGAAAAACAAAAAGTCACATACAGAGGGTAAACAATAAGACTAAGCTCTGATTATTCAGCAGAAATCATGCAGGCAAAAAGGCAATGGGATGACATATATAAAACCTTGAAAGAAAAAAATGCCAGTGAAGAATAATAGATCACGCAAAACTCTTGTTCAAATATGATGAAATTAGGACATTTCTAGATAAACAGAAATTAAGGAAATATGTAAAATCAAACCAAACTTAAAAGAATTATTAAAGGGAGTCTTTTAGTATGAGAACAAACAACATCACACCACAGCTTGAATCTAGGATGCAAGATTCTACCAGCCAGATATCAGCCTAGGAAATGAGCTCTCAAGAACTATCCCAAATCAAAAGAATTACAACAGGGAACCAGAGAGGTTAATCTGTAAATGACAACAATGTCAGAACAATAAAACAGGGAATAAACAGTATAGGTATAGAAGTTGCTAATGGAGAGGAAAGCAAGACAATATCAAGTAATAATAGACTGATCCAAACCTAGGAAGATAAGGGTAAATTTCAAGGTAAACACAAAGAAAGTTAACAAAACTATTCATCAAAATAAAGAAGAAAAACATGAAGTCTCAGTAAAGACAAAATCTACAAAAACAAAAGAAATGAAAAAAAATCTAAAAAAAGGAATTCACAGGAGAGTAAGAGGAACAAAGAAAATGTCAACATCACAAAAAAAGCACTACAAAATGACAGCAATAAACTCACATCTATCAGTAATTACATTGAATGTAAATGGTCTAAAGGCACACATAAAGAGACAGAGAGTGAGAGAATGGATTAAAAAACAGGATCCATCAATATGCTGTCTACAAAAGACACACCTTAGAAACAAAGAGATAAATTTATTAAAAATCAAAGGACAGAAAAAAATATATCAAGCAAACAGCTACAAAAAAGAGCAGGAGTGGCAATACTAGCCTCAGATAAACTTTAAAACAAAATCCACCAAAAAAGACAAAGAAGGACATTACATAATGATTAAAGAGACGATCCATCATGAAGACATAACCATAATAAACATCTACACACCCAATGACAGGGCTCCAAAATACATAAAACAAACTCTAACAGCATTGAAAAGAGAAATTGACAGCGCCACAATAATAGTAGGAGACTTCAACACACCACTCTCAGTAAAAGACAGAACATCTAGAAAGAAACTTAACAAAGATACAGGAGAGCTAAATCAACCAACTTAACTTTATAGACATATATAGAATACTCCACTGAAAGGCACAAAATACATATTCTTTTCCAAACACACATGTAACGTTCTCCAGAATAGACCACATCTTAGGCCACAGAGTAACCCTTAAAAAAATCCAAAGCATTGAGTTAACACAAAGGGTGTACCCTGACCACAACACCATCAAGGTAGAAATTAACAGCAGGAAGAGCAAGGAACAAAAATCAGTTACATAGAATCACACCCTGCTTAAAAACCACTGTGTAATAGAAGAAATCAGAGGTGGAATCAAAAAATTCCTAGAATCAAATGAGAATGAAAACACATCATACCCAAACCCTTGGGACACAGCAAAGGCAGTCCTCAGAGGGCAATTTATAGCAATAGATACACACATCAAAAAAGAAGAAAGGGACGAAATCAAAACATTAGCTATAAAACTTGAATGAATAGAAAAGGAACCTCAAAAAATGTCACAGTCAGCAGAAGAAAGAAATAAAGATCAAAGCAGAATTAAATGAAATAGAGACTAGAAAAACAATAGAAAGAATTAACAAACCAAAAGTTGGTTCTTTGAAAGCATCAACAAAATCAACAAACAGCCAAACTGACAAAAGAAAAACAGGAGAGGACTCAAATACTTAAATAAGAAATGAAATGGGAGACATTATAACCGACTCAACTGCAATAAAAAGGATCATAATAGAGTATTATGAAAAACTATACTCCAACAAATTTGAAAACCCAGAGGAAATAGACAAACTTCTAGAAACACAGTACCTACCCAAACTAACACAAAATGATGTTGAAAATCTGAACAGACCCATAACAAGAGAAGAGATTGAAAAGGTTAAAAAAAAAAAAAAGAAAAAAACTTCCAACAAAGACAAGCCCTGGCCCAGAGGGCTTTACTGGAGATTTCTGCCAAACATTCAGAGAACAGCTTACACCAGTACTACTCAAACTATTTCAGAACATAGAAAAGGAAGCGACACTTCCAAATTCATTCTATGAAGCCATCATAACCCTGATACCAAAACCAGGCAACTACACCACAAAAAAAGAAAATTACAGACCAATATCTCTCATGAATATAGATACAAAAGTTCTCAAAAAATTCTAGCCAATAGAATTCAGCATCATATTAAAAAAAAAAAAGACCAAGTAAGATTCTTACCAGGTATGCAAGGATGGTTTAACATTAGAAATCAATCAACGTAGTCCACTAAATAAATAAAAGGAGTGAAAAGAATCACATGATCATCTCAATTGACACAGAAAAGACATTCAACAAAGTCCAACACCCATTCCTGATTATAACTCTCAATAAAATAGGCACAGAAGGGAAATTTCTCAACATAATAAAGGACATCGATGCAAAACCAATGGCCAACATCTTTCTTAGTGGAGAGAGGCTGAAAACATTCCTCTTGAGAACAGGAACAAGACAAGGATGACTTTTATCACCGCTCCTATTTAACAATGTGTTGGAAGTCCTAGCTAAAGCAATAAGGCAAGAAAAAGAAATAAAGGGCATCCAAATTTGTAATGAAGAAGTTATACTGTCCCCGTTTGTGGATGATATGATACTATACATAGAAAACTCAAAAGACTCCACGAGAAAACTACTGGAACTAACAGAAAGACTCAGCAGAGTAGCAGGACACAAGATAAACATACAAAAATCGGTTGGATTCCTACAGACCAATAAAGAGAACGATGAAAAGGAAATCAGGAAAATAATACCATTTATAATAGCCTCTAAAAAATAAAATACTTGGGAATAAATCTAACCAGGAATGTAAAAGACCTACACAAGTAAAACTACAAAACACTACTGTAAGAAACCGAAAGAGATATACATAAATGAAAAAACATACCATGATCATCGATAGGTAGACTCAACATTGTGAAAATTACAATTCTACCAAAAGCAATTTACAAATATAATGGAATCCTGATCCAAATACCAACAACATTCTTTAAAGAGATGGAAAAACTAAACATTAAATTTATATGAAAAGGAAAAATGCCCCTGATAAGTAAAGCACTACTGAAGAAGAAGAATAAAGTAGGAGGACTCCCACTACCTGACCTCAGAACCTACTATACAGCTATGGTAGTCAAAACAAGATGGTACTGGTACAAGGGTGATAACTGACCAATGGAACAGAACTGAGAGCCCAGATGTAAATCCATCCACCTACGGTCAGCTGATCTTCGACAAGGTCCCAAAGTCCATCAAATGGGGAAAAGACAGTCTTTTAACAAATGATGCTGGCAAAACTGGATGTCCATCTGCAAAAAAATGAAATAAGACCCATATCTCACAGCATATACAAAAACTAATTCAAAATGGATCAAAGATCTAAATATAAAGCCAAAGCTATAAAGTTCATAGAAGAAAAAATAAGATTATTGCTAGAGGGCCTAACACATGGCATTAACAAACCACACAAACCATAAACAACAACACACAAACTCCAGAAGATAAGCTAGATAACTGGGATCTTCTAAAAATTAAACAGTTATGCTCATCAAAAAACTTCACCAAAAAATAAAAAGAGAATCTACAGACTAGGAAAAATTTTTTGGACATTACAGGTCAGACGAAGGTCTAATCTCTAACATCTACAAGAAAATCCAACATTGCTGCAACAAAAAGACAAATAATCCAATTAAAAAATGGGCAAAGGAAATGAACAAACACTTCAACAAAGAAGACATTCAAGCGGCCAACAGACATGTGAGGAAATGCTTGAGATCACTAGCCATTAGAGAAATGCCAATCAAAGCCACAATGAGATACCATCTCACCCCAGTATTACTGGCATGAATAAACAAAAAAACTGGAAATAACAAATGTTAGAGAGGTTGTGGGAAGATCAGAACACTTATGTGCTGCTGGTGGGAACGCAAAATGATACAACCATTTTGGAAAACGATATGGCTCTTCGTTAGAAAGCTAGAAATAGAAATATATGATCCAGCAATCCCACTCCTAGGAATATATCCTAGAGAAATAAGAGTCATCACAGAAATAGACATATGCACACCCATGTTCATCGTAGCATTGTTCTCAATAGCAAAAAGATAGAAACAACCTAGATGCCAATCAACAGATGAATGGATAAACAATCTATGGTACATACATACAATAGAGTATTACACTGTGATAAAGAACTGATGAATCTGTGAAGCATCTCATAACATGGATGAATTTGGAGGGCGTTATGCTGAGTGAAATAAGTCAATCACAAAAGGACAAATATTGTTTGAGACAACTAATGTAAAAACTCATGAAAAGGTTTACACACAAAAAGAAACAATCTTTCATGGTTATGAGGGAGGGGAGGAGTAGGGGTGGAAAAACACTAAATAGACAGTAGATGAATGGGGCTTTGGTGAAGGGTAAAACAGTACACAGTACAAATGACCGATAAACACATGAAAAGATGCTGAAGGGCATGTGTCATTAGGGGAATACAATCACTATAAGATACCACTTCACATCTTCTTGAATAACTATTATCAGAAAAGCTGAAAATAACAAGTTGGAGAGAATTTGAAAAAAAAATTAAAGTACTTGTGCATTGCTGATGGGAATGTAAAATGGTGCAGTCACTGTGGAAAACAACCTGGAAATTCCTCGGAAAAGTTAAATATAGAACAACCACATGAACCAGCAATTCCACTCCTAGGTATATACGCCAAAGAATTGAAAGTGGGGAATCAGATACTCACACAATGTACACTGCAGTGTTATTCACAATAGCCAAAAGGTAGAAACAACTCAAGTGTTCATCAACAGGTGAATGGTTTAATAATATGTGGTATATACATACAATTTATTCAACCATAAAAAGAAATGAAGTTCTTATACATGCTACAACATAGATGAACCTTGAAAACATTATGGTGGGTGATATGTCATATACAAAAGGACAAATATTGTATGATCCCACTTACATAAAATATCTATAATAAGCAAATGCATGGAAACAAAACAAAGTTTACTAGGGGATGGGAAAGGGGGAAGTGGGAAATTATCACTTAAGGGGTAACGAGTTTCTGTTTGGGGTGATGAAAAACATTTAGAAATGGATAGTGGTGATACTTGCACAACATGGTGAATGTAATTAATATCATGAATTGGACACATAAACATGTTTAGGTTGATGATATTTTACCATAACATTTTTTAGAAAGCAGATTTGTAGTTCCCACCTAAGATCCTGGTTCCTATCCCTGGCTCCATATTATAACTACTTGGACAATTTTTGAAAACCAACAATAACCAAGCCCATAAGCCCCTGTCTCATATCAATTAAATCTAAATATCTTGGGCTGCAGATGGGCATCTGTTTTTTGTTTTTTGTTTTAAAGCTTCTCAGGTAATTGTAATAGCAGCTTGGGTTGAAAACTAATGATAGTGAACAGGAATCTCTGGGGTGAAACCTGGTAGGTAGATTGTATTAGTTTCCCAGGTAATAATTTTGCACATTAGGGTTTGAGGACCACTGCTCTAGAATGTCTTGAATTTTTCTGTGAAGAAGGATTTATCCTTCTTGGATGAGTGATTGACCTAACTATCACACTCATTTTTATCTTTCTTGATCAACAGAGATGCTGACTAAGGTCATTATCTTTAAATTGATGATTCATCTTTCTGGAAACCACATGGAGAGACATTTCAGTCAAACTGGCTTTGATGTTCTCCTTCAAGACCAAAAATATTGGTTGATGAAAATCTGTACCTTCTAATCAGCCTTAATCATGTCTTACACTCTCAATCCAGAGATTTAGAATTTCCTTTCTAGGCTCTGAGGGTTGTGTTTATTTTTACTGCCAGTAACTTGTTTCTTTTGATATTTTTGAAATGGCTGTTACCAAACTCTATTGAGTTGGCTTTCCTTTTGCTTTGATAAGTGAATTTCTATCTGCTCCTTTTCCACTTGGGTGATGTTCTTCAGCACTTAATTGTTGCTGTTTCTCCTCCGTGCTAGGTTTCGTAAAGTAAGACATGAATCTATCCCTTGAGTGAATTACAATAACATAGAGATTGATACCTACAACAAACTACTTTCTGGAGATTTTCCCCACTGTATTACATTTTCTTAACTGGTGTAGTAGTGGAAAAAATGAATGGTTATGGAAAGAGGAAATGAGATGTAAACTCTCCATATTTCTATTATTTTGAAGCCCAAATTAATGTTATCATACTCACATAGTCCTGCCTAAAGATAAGTGAAGCTATGTAATTTCCCAATAATTACTAGATTTTATTATCCCTATTTTAAGGCTACTGTTAAATAGTGTTTTAGTAGACTGAATAGCACTTTAAGCATCAAGTTAACTTCTATAAATGTCTTCAGAACTATTGTTCTAATACTGGTGTGATTATTAAGAAAAATGAGAGAGGTGGAGAAAGGGAGCAAAACTTGAGAGAAGGGAAGAAAAGAAAAGAAAATAAGGGGAATGTCACAGTAGGAGTAGATTTTTATTATTTTGTTTTCTTTTTTGATTTGGCCTTGGTAGAGATAAGGCCTTTGTAATTTACCTTCTCTCCCTTTCCTCCTTATTTAATTTAACCTTGGAAGAGGAAAAGAAAATAGGAAACAAAAAGCACCTGAGTCAAAAACAAATAACCTAGTCAAGAAGTGGGCAAAAGATATGAACAGACACTTCAACAAAGAGAACATTCAAATGGCCCACAGAGACAAGAAAAGATGCTCAATGTCATTAGCCATCAGAGAATGCAAATCAAAATCACCATGAGATACCATTTCACTCCCATTAGGATGGCTAAGAGAAAAAACCAAAAATAAAAACACAGACCTACTGGACAGGTTGAGATTAGAGGACTGCCTGAGATTGTTGCCCTGAAATACTCTTCAAACTTTGAACCAAAACTAACCCTGGAGTCTCCTTTTAGCTAAATAACAAATTGGCTCAAAAAATAATCCATGAGTACTGAGCTTCCTTAAAAAATCACATATCTGAGACCTAACCGTCAACAATTACTTTAAAACAAAGATGAGAACATAAGGGCAGGGAAACTAGATTAATGGAAATGAAACAACCAAAATGGAAATAGTGAGAATGTTCATGCATTGTGAAGAATGTAACCAATGTCACTCAAAAAATTGTGTAGAAATTATTGAATGGGAATCTAAACTACTGTGGAAACCTTCACTGAAAACACAGTAAAATATATATATTCTTTTTTACAAAGGACTTGAATCTTGGTACTGCATTCATATGTCTGAACTGGAGGTAGGGTAGAACGAAAAAGCCAATATCAAAATATTTTGATATGTGGTAAATAAGGTTGGAGCTAAAGCTAAGTAATCTTATGAATTGGGAATGTGGAGAGATTAAAACTACTCCTGGATGTTCAAGGGGATAATTTCACTCTCAAACCAAACTGAACAGATTAAAAGAAGACTATGCAAAGCTTTTTCTAAAGCAAGTTATTCAACCTCTAGATGATAATAGAAAGTAATATTTACAATGCATCCAAATAATATCTACCTAAATATTTGTATAAATATGCATTTACTGATTTAGCAGTATTATTTTATTGAATGAATAGCCATCAAGGTAAATTATTTTGGAATACTATCCACAGGCAATAATGTATGAGAGTTCATATTCTAGCACAGTAGTTCTCAATGAGAGGCAATTTTGTCCCACAGGAGACTTTTGGAAATGTTTGGAGACATATTTCACATCCTACAATGCACAGGATATCCTCCTTCACCAAAGAATTATCTAACCCAAAATGTCAATAGTACCGATGTTGAGAAATCCTGCTCTAGAGCAAGTTCACCTAGGTTCCAAATCTTGCTCCCATTACTTAATAACTGTATGACCTCAAGTAGGTTACTTAACTCAGTGCCTTAGCTTCCACATTTATAAAATGGGGGTAATATACCTATCTCATACACATGAACATAAAGGAAATGAAAAATCCTTACTATTGAACCACATCATGATGAATGGCGAAAAAATTCAAGTTGTTAAGACTTTCATTCTTCTTGCATCTACATTCAATGTCCATGGAAGCAGCGGTCAAGAAATCAAATGTGTAAATCTCCTGCAAAACACCTCTTTAAAGTGTTACAAAGCAAAGATGTTACTCTGATGACTAAGGTGCCCCTGACCCAAGGCATGGTCTTTTCAATCACTTCATATGCATACAAATGCTGGACAATAAAAAAGGAAGACAGAAGAAGAATTCACATATTTGAATTGTGGTGATGATGAAAAGTTTTAAATATACCATGAACTGCCAGAAGAACAAACAAATCTATCTTGGAGAAAGCACTGCCAGAATGCTGCTTAGAAGCAAAGATGGTGAGACTTACTCTGACTTACTTTGGACATGTCATCAGGAGGGACTAATTGCTTGAGAAAGACATCATGCTTGGTAAAGCAGAGGGTCAGCAAAAATGATAGAGACCCTGAATGAGATGGAATGACACAGTGGCTGCAACAATGAGCTCAAACATAGCAACGATTGTGAGGATGGCACAGGACTGGACAACATTTCTTTCTGTTTGCATAAGGTTGCTATGAGTTGGAGTCAGCTCGATGGCACCTAACAATAACAACCTACCTATCTCATTGGGCAGTCATGGGGATTAAATAAATTCTCACACACAGTATGTGGCATATAGTAAGTGGAACATAAAGTGTTTATGTGGCAGCCAATTGATCACCGAGCTGGACCATGATCACTACTGGTTGGCTAACCAGTATGGGGAAGCTGTTTAAGGGAGACTCCAAGCAACTGTCATGATTTACCTGCATCTCTACATTGTCAATATCTTTGCAGCAGAATTTGGGAGAGCAAGGGCCTAGAATGCAATATCAGAAGCTGCCCTTGTGAGGAGTATGTATTAATCTCACTAAAATTGCCAGTGTGCTGAGTGTACCACCTGCAAAATGGAGCTGAAAATTATCATTGCCATCTGAAGAATAATATAACTACGTATGAGCATCATCTAAGAGTCAGGTGCCCTAAAGTTTTTCAATGGCTATCACTAAGCAGTAACCTTGGAAAAGTAACTTTCTCTCTCTGGGCCTCTGTTTTCCATGTGCAAAAGTGAGGCAATAGACTGGAAATTCTTTAGGGACATTTTTAGGTCTGACTTCATAGGATTCAATACGCAAAGCTTGTATTTAATACTCCCACTCTCTACTTCTATACCTCCTCTCTCAAAAATTGATGTCACACTGCAGAGGTTCCCTAGGCATATTTTAGGGTACTGATTCTTTTTCATCTCAGCATCCCTAGTAGCTAACATAATGTCTAGCTTATAGTAGGTGTTTATGAGTTTTTAAGGTTCCTTTTGTAAGAACACAGCAGTGATATGTGAGGGTGTGGCTACTGAGAAGAACTGTGTACCTACTGCATGCAATGTCTTAAATACTGTTTCTAATAATTGCTGGGACGAGGGGGTGGATCAGTGTTGGGGGGGTGCTTATTTTGAAACAATTGCTTACTTCAGTTTCAGTTGCTCATTTCTCACTAAGTTTTCAATTACTCACTTGAGGCCAGAGTATGAGTAATTTTTTATTTTTCTTTATTTTCAGGTTTCTTACCTTTCAATGGATTTATTTACAGACAGTGAGCTTCCCACCTTTGGTCAGGGTACCCAAAAATTTAAAGTAAAAAGTTTAGCATAAGGAACCACAAGGTGATAGATATGAAGAATAGTCAGCACTATTGATAAACTGGATTTTTATCTAAACAGGAGCTGTTTAGGGGAGAAATGAGAGCTACAGCTTGAAATGTCCCTTAGGCTCAGTTTAGGGAAGCCCCAAATGTCAAAATCAGAACTTTTCATTTTGAAGGCACTTGGAATTCAATAGTATAAATAAGGCTGCCCTTTAAGAAAATTAATCTTATTGAGTGCTATGGTTAAATTGGAGTACAGTAAGATAGGGGGAAGGTATGGGAGATTACTTAAGATGCTAACTTAACAAATAAAGTATGACCTACTGTGATAGTTTTTCTTCCAACCAGCCATCTGGCAGGGCTGCACTTCCCTGATCCCTTTAAAATTAAGCAACATGTAAAAAAAAATATATATGTTGACATAGCAATGCTTACAAAAATACCTCAAGGGAGAAGGGCATAACGGGCAAGCATAGAAGGCATATGCTATTTGCGTAAAAAAACCCAAAAACCAAAAAACAACAGTGAAGTTGAAACTACAAAACACTATTGCCAGAAAACAAAAGAGAACTACATAAATGGAAAAACGTACCATGTTCATGGATAGGAAGACTCATCGTTGTGAAAATGTCAATCCTACCCAAAATGACCTACAGATATAATGCAATCCTGATCCAAACACCAACAAGATTCTTTAACGAGATGGAAAAACTAATCACCAACTTTATATGCAAAGGAAAGAGGCCCTAGATAAGCAAAGCATTATTGAAGAAAAACTAACAAAGTAGGAAGCTTCACATTACCTGACTTTAGAACCTACTATACAGCCAGAAAAGCATTGTTGAAGAAAAATAACAAAGTAGGAAGCCTCACACTACCTGATCTCAGAACCTACTATACAGCCATGGTAGTCAAAATAGCCTGTTGGTACAACTACTGACACACTGACCAATGGAATAGAATTGAGAACCCAGATATAAATCCATCCACCTATGGTCAGCTGATCTTTGACAAAGGACCAAAGTCCATCAAATGGGAAAAGACAGCCTTTTTAACAAATGGTGCTGGCAAAACTGGATGTCTATTTGTAAAAAAATGAAATAGGACCCATACCTCACACCATATGCAAAAGCTAACTCAAAATGAATCAAAGACTTAAACATAAAACCTAAAATGATAAGAATCATGGATGAAAAATTAGGAACAATGCTAGGGGCCCTAATACGTGGCATAAATTCAATACAAACTATAACAATACACGAACACCAGAATATAAACTATACAACAGGGAACACCTGGAAATTAAGCGCTTATGTTCACCAAAAGATTTCACTAAAAGACTAAAAAGAGAACCTGCAGACTGGGAAAAAAATTTTGGCTATGGCATATCTGACAATGGTTTAATCTCTAAAATCTACAGAATACTTCAACACCTCAATAACAAAAAGACAAACCAATTAAAAAATGGAAAAAGGATATGAACAGACACTTCGCTAACAGACATAAGAGGAAACACTCGCCATAATTAGCTTTTAGAGAAATGAGAATCAAAACTACAATGAGATACCATCTCACCCAGACGTTACTGGCACTTATCAAGAAAACAGAAAATAACAAATGTTGGAGAGGGTGCGGGGAGATTGGAACTCTTATGCACTGCTGGTGGGAATGTAAAATGGTACAGCCACTATGGAAAATGATATGGTGCCTCCTCAAAAAGCCAGGAATAGAAATACTATATTATCCAGCAATCCCATTCCTAGAGAAATAAGAGCCATCACATGAATAGACATATGCACACTCATGTTCACTGCAGCATTATTCACAATAGCAAAATAATGGAAACAACCTAAGTGTCCATCAACAGATGAATGTATAAACAAATTATGGTACATACACACAATGGAATACAATGCAACTATAAAGAACAACGATGAATCTGAAAAACATCTCACAGCATGGATGAATCTGGAGGGCATTATGTTGAGTGAAATAAGTCATTCACAAAAGGACAAATATTGTATGAGACCCTATTATAAAAACCCAAGAAAATGTTTACACACAGAAAAAAAAAAGTCTTTCATGGTTATGAGGAAGGGGAGTGGTGGGGAGTGAAATCACTAACTAGACAGTAGACAAGTGTTAACTTTGGTGAAAGGAAAGACAACACATAATATAGGGAAAGCCAGCATAACTTGACCAAGGTAAAGCCATACAAGCTTGTTAGACACATCCAAATAAGTTGAGGGACCAAGTTACTGGGGCTGAAGGCTGGGGACCACGGTCTCAGAGGACATTTAGGTCAATTGGCATAACCTAGTTCATAAAGAAAATGTTCTACATCCTACTTTGTAGAGTAGCGTCTGGGATCTTAAAAGCTTGTGAGCAGCTATTGGTGTCATCATGTTTGGGGCAAAGGAGAATGAAGAAAACCAAAGATGCAAGGGAAATATTAGTCCAAAGGACTAATGGACCACATGAACCAGAGACTTCACCAGCCTGAGCCCAGAAGAAATAAATGGTGCCTGCCTATCACCACCAACTGCTCTGACAGGGATTACAATAGAGGTTTCCAGACAGAGTGGGATAAAAATGTAGAACAAAGTTGAAATTCACCAAAAAAAAAGACCAGACTTACTAGTGTGACTGAGCTGGAGGAGTCCCCGAAATTATGGCCCCCAGACACCCTGCTAACTCAGAACTGAACCACTCCCAAAGTCCACTTTTTAGCTAAACATTAGACAGGCCTATAAAACAAACAGTAACACACAGGAACGAGCTTCTTAATTCAATCAAGCATAGGAGACCTAATGGGCAACATCTGCCCAAAAGCAAAGAAGAGGAGGCAGGAAAGGACAGGAAACCTGAACGAATGGACATGGGAAATGCACATTGTAAAGGGAAAGGGTGAGAGTGTTGACACATTGGAGAAAATCCAACCAATCACAAAACAATTTGTGTGTAAATTTTTGAATGAGAAACTAGCTCGGTAAACTGTCATCTAAAACACACACACACAAAGATTTAAAAAAATGGAGGCAGCAACCAAAATAAGTTTCCAAGCTGCTCATTTGTTAGCCAAGTTGTTTACTGATGGTGAGTTAATTTAATCATGTTTCGATTGCTGCAGCCAACAAAATGTGTCCACAGAAAATAAACTTGCTTACCAGTATTAGACTTTTAGAAAGAACAGCTGATCACAGAATTGAGGACATTGGGAGCAATATCAATAGTCCATTAAAAAAAAAAAAAAACAAGGGAAATTATTTCAAGTACTCTTCCTTGGCTCTTGATGAGTAAATAGATGTTACCGATACTGATCAATTGTTGCTGTTTAAGAAGTCAAAGACAAGTTTGAAGTGAATAAAGAATTGGCCTCTATGAATAGTCTTTGTGGAACAATTATAGGCAAGAATATTTTCAAAGAAGTTGAGAAAACACTAATTCAATACAACTTGAAATGGAATCTTCTAAGTTTGCTATAACTGATAGTAAAAGTATGTGTGTTGTTGCTAGGTGCCGTCGAGTCAGTTTCAACTCATAGTGAAAAGTATGTGTAGAGCACCAAAAAATCTTAGTTGGAAATATTTACGAAGCTTTTGAAAATATAAGATGTTTAAAGCCTACAGTAATTTGTTGTCTTAATTGTAGGCACATTACAGAAAAATATTTAAATTTATCATTTGTTATTGAACCGGTAGTGTCAAAAGTGAATTTAATTTGCTGTCTTAACTTAATCATCATCAGTTTCATGACTTTTTGTTAGAAATAGAAGCTGAATATCTGGACTTGTCCTCCTACACAGCTCTTTGATGGCTTAGCAATGTTAAAGGTTTATTGTGATGTTTTCAGCTCAGGGCCAAGACTGAAATTTTTCTGAATGAGAAAAACACCCTTAACCATTTTTATGAAACACTGAATGGCTTTGGAAATTAGCTTTTGCTGCAGACTTTATGTTTTTAATGAACTCAACCTAAAATTACAAGATAAAAGAACACTTATATGATAACCTTAAAGAGTGGTAAAATCACTGAAGTGCAACTAACATTGTTTGAATTACAAGTGATATCAATCTGCTTCATACACTTCCAGCGCTGTCAAAATTTAAGACAAGAAGTGACATCTCGATTCCTACACAAATTTGCCGCAGACAAATTTTCTGCACTCAAACTACAGTCCTGGTAGCATTTTTTGGACCTCGATGCAAGTAAAAAGGAAATTTCAGTATTTCGAAATCTATTTAACTGTGCAATTCATGAGCTTCCATCTAACATTTAATTGGAAGTGATGGATTCCCAATGTAATTTCATGCTAAAATCCAATATCAAGCAAAAAATCTAAAGGAATTGTATAAATGCCTTTCCAGTGATGAACATGCTCAATTAAAATCATATACTCATGGATTAATATTGGTAATATCTACTTGTATGAAAACACATTTTCAAAGATGAAACGTGAAATCTCATTATACATCAGCATTGTTGCTATTAGTTGCTGTTGAGTCAATTCTGGCTCATTGTGACCCTATGGGTGCAGAGAGAACTGCCCCATACAGTTTTTAATGCTGTGACCTTTCTGAAGCAGATCCCCAGGCTTGTCTTCCAAGGTGCCTCTGAGTAGGTTCAAACCACCAAACTTTGGATAGTAATTGAGAGTTTAACGTTTTGTGCCACCCAGGAACACCATACATCAGCATTAAGAGAATGTAATTAATTTTGATAGTAGGGCCCACTGCCTTTGAACCCCAATTAAGTGAAATGTTATCCCGTCAATAAAAAAAAATACATTGTTCTCATTGGTAGACCTGTAATACCAAAAAATTGTACTCAATTATTATTATAGTTGGAATTTTGCCAATAAAAATTATTAAATTTTTTTTTTCTCTCTTCTTACATAATATCCTCAACTTGGCCTCTTGGCTTGCAAAGCCTATAATACTATTTGGCCATTTACAGAAAAAGGTTGCTGACCTCTGTTTCAAGCCACTGATACTTCGGTGAATTTTTATTACTTCAGCATAACCTGGTACACCCTGACTGGAGTACAAAAGAGATTTGTAAGGGATGTTACAGAGGAAGAATCTATATAAATTAAAATCTGATTACAGATATAGGGTATAGGACCTCAGGGCAACATGGCGCTATAGTCAGAAGCACCACACCGTCCCTCCGCAGCAAAGATCAGAAAAACTAAGTCAAACGGAGTCACACGTCAATCCTGAAACCCTAAGCATCAAATGAAGAGATAAAGAACTCAGCCAAGCACCAAATGGAATAAGAGACCGACCGAGAAAAGACAGCAAGGAGAGATACATGCAGAGGTCCCCTATCAGCTACCGCAGCACGGAGCCGCCATCTTGGACTCCTATCCAAGATCAGCAAACAGGGTTACGAGAAAGCAGCTTCACGGAGCGTCCAGCAGGAGACAGAACAACCGGTAACCAGCAATATACGCTTTCCCACCCCCTACCCTTCATCACCCCCTCTTGGCCTCCTCCGCTTCCTGCAGCCACAGTCTCTTGGCCAGGAAGCACCAGTTTCACCCCACTGTCGCTTGGATTACACCCACTTGCACTGGCCCACTCCCTGAGTGCCTTTTGTTGGCTGCTGGTGTTGCTTTCTTTTTTCCACTTCTTTAGATTTCTTCCTTACTGCTCACAACAACCCCCTACTTTCTCTCTAATACCTGGCTCCATGCGCCATCTTTGATTCTTCCTGAAAGGCTGCGACAAACAGCTTGACTGTAAAACTGCTTCCCAGCCCGTGCCTCCAAGCTGGTGGGATCCCCGGGGCTTTTTTGTTTGTTCGCTCTCATTTGTTCTGTTTTGATTTATTTGTTTGTTTTCTTTTTCTTTTCTTGGCTTGGGAGCCCCTTACAGCCGGGCAGTACCACGCAGCTTGGAAGCTACTCCTTTACTCTGTGCAGACGCACAGGGACATTCCTGGAGGCATTTCTTTTTTCTTGTTTTTGTTTTTTTTTTCTCTCTGTTTTGTTTTTTTCTTTCTTATTACCTTTTTGTCTTTCTTCACATCCAGTTTCTCGATTCATTCATTGTTTTCTTTTACCCTTTTTCTTTTGTTTCATTTTTGTTTTTACTCATTCCTCAGTCTCTCATCTCTCAACTCCAATAGCAAGCTCCCTTAGCACTCTTTTATGTTTGTCTGTATGTTTTTGGCTCCTGTTCCTCTCTCCTCTCTCTCATCTTTCCCATACCCATCTTAGCTCCACACATCACAATCTACCCCCTCCTTCCTGCATACCTGCACTGTGCACTGACCATCACTCCCAAGCAGCACAGGCACGGTCTACTGGAACCTGCCCTGCATTGATTCCCAGTCCACACTGTCAGCCCTGGTGCGTGCCACAAACAACCCATCCCAGCAATTCCCATTCACCTGGACCTGCCCTGCTGTACTATACCTGAGGGACTGACCTTGCCCATTGGAGAAGGAGGTGAAAAGTATCGTGCCCACAGAAGAACAAACAACAAAGAACACACAGCCCGCCTGCTCAGATATAACCAAATAAAACAAAAAAAGCAGGATGAAACAAACAAATCTGCAATCAGTAAATGAGGAAAATAACCACTGAATGCCCAGAAGACAGCAGACAGTATCAAAATATTTACAAAATCAGGACAGGATGGTTCCAGTAGGTGTCCAAAATAAAACACCAGATGACCTTCCAGTAGAAGAAAAGGCACTAGACCTAACTAATAGGGAATTAAAATCTCTAATATTCAGAATTATCCAAGAGTTGAAGCAGAAAGCAGGAAAAATGAGGAAAAAATAGACAAATTCATGGAAAGGGCAGACAAATTCATGGAAAATACACACACAAAAAGGAAGAATTCAAGAAAATAATACAGGAAAAAAATGCTAAAATAAATTCACAACTAGAAATCATACAAAAACAACAATTAGAAATCCAAAAGATAAACAACAAGATTTCAGAAATGGACAGTGTCATAGAAGGGCTGAAGAGCAGGTTTGAAACGATGGAAGACAGAATCAGCGAAATTGAAGACAAACACTTGGATACAACTCTGTCTGAGGAAAAATCAGAAAAAAAGAATGAAGAAACAATGAGAATTACGTGGGATGCAATCAAAAGCAAAAATGTGTGCGTGATCAGAGTACCGGAACAGGGAGAGAAAACAGAAAACACAGAGAGGATCATTGAAGAATTCCTGCAGAAAACTTCCCCAATATCATGAAAGATGAAAAGCTGACCATCCAAGAAGCTCAACGAACCCCATGTAGGATAGATCCCAAAAGAAAATCACCAAGGCATATCATAATGACACTCGATAAAACCAAAGACGAACAAAGATCCTGAGAGCAGCTCGAGAAAAACAAAAAGTCACATACAGAGGAGAAACAATAGAAGAAGGCAATGGGATGACATATATAAAACCTTGAAAGAAAAAAATTGCCAGCCAAGAATAATATATCCTGCAAAACTCTCGTTCAAATATGATGGTGAAATTAGGTCATTTCCAGATAAACAGAAATTAAGGGACTATGTAAAAACCAAACCAAACTTACGAGACTTATTAAAGGGATTCCTTCGATCTGAGAACAAACAACATCAGATGACAGGCTGAATATAGGACCCAGGATTGTACCAGCCAGATACCAACCTAGGAAATGGACACTTAAAGACTATGCAAAACCAAAAAAATTACAACAGGGAACCAGAGAGGTTAATCTGTAAATGACAACAGCATGAAAACAATAAAAGAGGGAATATATGGTGTAGGTATATAGAACCTTCTAATGGAGAGGAAGGCAAGGCGATACTAAGTAATAATAGACTGGTTCAAATCTAGGAAGATAAATTTCAAGGTAACCACAAAAAAAGTTAACAAACTTACTCATCAAAATAAAGAAGAAAAACATAAAGTCTCAGTAAAAACAAAACCTACAAAAACAAAAGAAATGAATAAAAATCCACAAACAAACGGAACTCAGCACAGGGGAGTAAGAAGAACAAACAAAAGGTCAGCACCACAAAAAAAGCACCACAAAATGCAATCCCACTCCTAGGAATATATCCTACAGAAATAACAGCCGTCACATGAATAGACATATGCACACCCATATTCATTGCAGTGCTGTTCACAATAGCAAAAAATGGAAACAACATATGAATGGATAAACAAACTACGGTATATACACACAATGGAGTATAATGGAAAGATAAAGAACATTGATGAATCTGTGAAGCATTTCATAACATGGATGAAAATGGAGGATATTATGCTGAGTGAAATAAGTCAATCACAAAAGGACAAATATTGTATGAGACCTCAACAGTAAAAACTCATGTAAAAGTTTACACACAAAAAGAAAGAATTTTTGTTGGTTCTGAGGGATGGGAGGGGTCGGGGAGTCTAAATAGACAATAGATCAGTGGTAACTTTGGTGAAGGGTAAGACAGTACACAATACTGGGGAAGCCAGCACAATTTGTACGAGGAAAGGCCATGGAAGCTCCATAGACACATCCAAATTCCCTGAGAGACTGAATTGCTGGGTGGAGGGCTGTGGGGACCATGCTCTCAGGGAACATCTAGCTCAATTGGTATAACACAGTTTATAAAGACAATGTTCTGCATTCTACCTTAGTGAGTAGCGTCTGGGGTCTTAAAAGCCTGTGAGCAGCCATCTAAGATACTCCATTGGTCTCATCCCTTAGGAGCAAGGGAGAATGAAGAGAACAAGATACAAGGAAAAGTTTACTCCAAAGGACTAACGGACCACAGCTACCATGGCCTCCACCAGACTGAGTCCAGTACAGCTAAATGGTGCCTGGATACCACCACTGATGCTCTGACCAGGATCACAATGGAGGGTCCTGGACATAGCTGGAAAATGATATAGAAGAAAATTCTAACTCATAAAAAAAGATGAAATTTACTGCCCTGACAGACTGGAGAAACCCTGAGAGTATGGCCCCCGGACCCCCTTTTAGCTCAGTGGTGAAGTCACTTCCAAAGTTCACAATTCGGCTGGGGATTGGACAGCCTCATAAAACAAAATGGGACTAATGACCCATAGCAGTCCAGGGACGGGGACTAGAAGGCAGAAGGGACAGGAAAGCTGGTGATAGGGAATCCATGGTTGAGAAGGGACAGTGCTGACATGTTGTAGGGTTGTTAACCATTGTCATCGGGCAATATGTGTACTAACTGTTTAATGAGAAACTATTTGTTTTTCAAACCTTCATCTAAGGTACAAAAAAAAAAAAAAGAATTATCTATGTGAGATCTAATCGACAACAGTAACTCAAAAGGTTTTTGGGAAGCCTAGGGGGCAGTGAGTTGAAGATAATGGTGATGGAATAATCTGGAAAAGGATAGTAAGAATAGCAGCACAACTGGAAGAATGTAATCGATGTCAATGAATTGTACATGTGGAAACTTTTGAAATGGTGTAACTTTGGCTATGTATATTTTCACCAAAAAAAAAGGTCCTCCAAGGTCAAGAAGGGAGAGTGTTGACACATCGTGGAATTGTTAATTAATGTCATAAAACAATATGTGTACTGACTGTTTAATGAGAAACTATTTGTTCTGTAAACCTTCATCTAAAGTACAATAAAAAAAATTAACAAAAAAATTAAAAAATAAATATATAGGGTATAAGAAAAAAAGTCATAGATGACTTCAAATGTTATCATCTACGAGGTAAACGGCAGGAGGTTCACTTCATTAAAAGAAATAGTTTTAGTAATTCATTTTTAGTAATTCATTTTGGAAATGTTAATTTTAAGGTACTGATAAAGTATCCATGTGAAAGACTGTCACACATACAATACATCCTGGAAGTGTGTGTCACCCAACAGCTAGACCCATGTTTATTGAGGATTTTTTTAATTTGCAATCACTGTTGCCACTTTTATAAATTTGATTTAGAGTAAAAAACACATCTCAGAGGACTTTCAGATTCATATTTTGAATGTGCAGCAGTTGATCTGAAAGTAAATTAAGGAGCAAAGCATAAAAATGTTTTAGGCAAAGAATTACAATAACATTTATAAAATCTTATAAAATTATACTTAAAATAGCCTGTTCTAGAGAATAAGTTTCTTGAAAGAAGAATCCAAATCTTAGTTACATTTGTGTCCCCCACAATACTTGATTATAGTAGGTTCCCAGTATTTGTTGGATGAATAAATACATAAAGGTAAATAACAAGTTCACCCCCCCAAACTTAAATATAATAAACTTCAAGAACTTAAAAATCTAGATGCAAGAGTATTTATAGATCTGCCTGTTAGAATTACTACCTTTCTTAATGTTAGGCTGTCAAGGGTGGCCACACTTAGTACATATTTGTGATACTATTATTTACATTAAACAATTCTGTATTTACTCAACACTGTATGTATAATGGAGCCCTGGTGGCTGCAGTGGTTAAGAGCTTGGCTGCTAACCAAAAGGTCGGCAGTTTGAATCCACCAGCTCCTCTTTGTCAGCCTTAGCTTTATTAAATCTCATGTAGCAAAAATAAACTGCTCATTATCATAATGTTGCTTTATGACACATTTCTCTGACAAATGTCCACCCGAAATCTGCAGATTTTCTATTTGTAGATATGGACTTCAATGATTATATTAGCAGAATTTAAAAGAAACTGTCACGTTATTTCAAATTAGTCTTTGATTAATAGATTGACTGCTTTTAAGTTGCTATTCTCTGGGAATTTGAGTGCTCTGGGAATTTTGTAATTGTATTGGTATGAATAAGAGTCGACTCAACGGCAATCATCAACAGCAACATTAGTTCCCTAGGGCTCCTCTAACAAAATATCACAAAGGCTTGGAGCGACATCTGTCTCCTTCCTCACATGGCCATCTTTTCTCTGCCTATATCTGTCTCCATGTCTGTTTTCCTCTTTTATAAGACACTACTCAGATGGTGTGAGGACCTGCCTTGTTCTGGTATGATCTCAGTTAACTGATAATATCTTCAAAGATCCTATTTTCAAACAGTGCCACATTAAGAGGTACCAGTGGTTAGGACTAAAACACATTTTTTGGAGGACACAATTCAATCTGTGACAATAATCTCGCAACAAATGTACTAATAAATTTCAGAGTATTAAGAGTCTAATGAAGATAGGAAGGACATCTTTTCTTTTTATTCCATGGTTCAGAACAGTGCACAAATATGTTATACTTCTAGTAAGCTATATGGTAGAAATATTGTTTGAAAAAATGATTTTTTTGTTAGCATCAATCAGGCTGCTTTTGGTTTCTACAGAGTTCTTAAATGGGCTTCTCTAAATTGGAATTTCAGGGAAGAAGGCATTGAGAAAAGGCTTATCAGACATAGAAAAGGATTTTCCATGCTATTTAAACAACAAATGCACCCTTCTAAAAAGGAACTCCCAATACACAAATTTGGATACACAATGTAATAAAACACAACAGTGATTATATGGTAATATCAACTCACTGTGAAAAAATATAAATCAACTCTCGTCATATAGAACTCAGCAACATTATTAAAACACTTAAGTAGGCCACCCAGAACTGCTACAAAAACAATTAATAGATTTCTCACAAGATAAAGCCTTTTAAGGAAAGTAGTATTTTCATTGAGCTATGGAGGAAAACATGTATTGAATATATCAAGGGCCTTGCTATGTTTACTAATTAATGAAATTTCCCAAACCCTACCTACTCCAAGGATTCCCTGGTTGGCACAAACGTTAAGATTTCATCTGCTAACTGAAAGGTTAGCGGTTCAAGCCCACCCAGACACACTTCAGAAGGAAAGCCTGGCAATCTGCCTCTGAAAGGTCTCAGCCTTAAAATCCGATGGAGCAAAGTAACTTGGAATCCAATCCAAGGCAACTGTTTTTTTTTTTTTTTAACCTACTTCAAAATATCTGTCCTAGAGGCTTACAATGACCCCAGAATTTCTTACTTTAGAATTATTCCTTTGGGCTAGATTCCTTTTTCTGGAAGATTATTAAATTATTTCAGATTGGCTTTGTTTTCGTTTTCTAAGGATGCCGTAGCAAAATACCATAAGGTAGGCTTATAAAAACACACATTTATTGTCTCACAGTTTTGGAGATTAGTAGTCTGAATTCAAGGTGTTGAGAGGGCCATGTTTTCTCCAAAGGACCTAAGGGAAGATCTTTTCTTGTCTCTCCCTGCTTCTGGTAGACCCTGGCATTTCTTGGCTTGTAGCTGCAGCATAACTCCTTTGTCACATTGCTATCTTCCTTCTGTCTGTTTTTCTGGGTCTCTTCTACTCTTTTATAGGACACCATTCAGATTAAATTAAGACCCATCCTAATCCAGTACGACCTCATGTTAACTTTACTGATAACACTTTCAAAGACCCTACTTCCAAACAAGTTCACTGAACTGTGTATGTGTGTGTAAAGATATGCACACATATGCATGAAGTTGTGCCTCTAAATCCTAAACAATCATGAAACTGCTAAGATAAGGACCCTACTATTCAATCCGATTGCGTCACACACAAATACACTTTACAAAGTGTTGGCAACTGAAAGCCATGATTATTGTTTATAAAATGTAGACAGTAAAAAACAGGAACAGATAATTTATAGAAAGCAAACAGTAAACAACAGGAATAGACTTGAGGTGAACTTGTCTCCTCAACCCCTACAAGTACCTCACTTAGCATCACAGGAGAGAAACCCACTTATGGCTAATAGTGGACCTGCTCAACCTTCTCAAATTGCTTATGTCCATTTCTATGTCTCTCGGGTGGGCACACTGTGAATCAGGTGTCAGCAAGTGTCTCTCTCTGTCTCTCTCCGCAGTGTGTTCTCAGGTCAGGTGCAGTGTGGCTGTGTTTGTTCTCTCCCTATTTGCCTCTCTCCATGGCTTTTCTTGGCTGAGTATGGCACCCTGTGTTCACTGGTCAGCTCTCAACCAGCAGCTTTAGGACAACTTAGGCCAGTGCCAGGGTTAGGCCAGCATTATGACAGCTCTTGAGGCAAAACTGTTTTACAGGCAACCCCTTAGGATGTATTCCCAAGCCTCTGCGGGTAACCTCTCAGCCCCCTCAGGACAGGCCTCCTCTCAGTCTCCTCTGGACAAGCCTCTACTCAGCCCTTTTGCCTGGATGCCCAGCTCCACTCCGTGGGCCAACCCTGCTGGCTGCTGCCATCTTCTTTGTTAACCGACTCACCCATGGCCAACATCTGCAGGTCTTGTGTTTCCCACTGTTTGCACTGCTGCCATTTCTTAGCTGCTTGGCTCTGCTGTGCTTGTTACTGTTTCTTTTGGTCTTTAATGTTATCAGCTCAATGTTACCAGTTCAGTACAGCCCTTTCACTCAGGTCTAGGCGGGTCTCAGCACAGTGGCCCTGGGTCCAAAGGATGCACTTCTCACAAAAAAAAAAAAAAAAAAAAAAAAAAAAAAAACACTTTTGTAAGATTGGTCGCTTATATGGGAAAACTCCTTGTTAATGTCAAGGCGTGGCTTTCCTAGCAGGATCATAAACAAACCAATCCCTTAGGTGGATCATAAACCAACCAATCCTATTGGGTGGATTGCAAGCCACTTAGAAGAATAGAAAACCAACCAATCCCTGCAAGCTGCTTAAGTGGATAGCAAACTGACCAATCACTTGAGAGATTGCAGCCCAACCAATAATTTTGGGAGAATTGTAAAGTCAGAGCCAGAAAGGACACATAAAAGAAATCCACTGCACCACAGTGAACTTGACAGGTATCAGGGGTTAGGACTTCAACATAAATTTTTGGAGGACACAATTCAATTCTGAATTTAGAGACCACCTCAAGAATAGATTTGATGCACTGAACACTAATGACAAAGACTAGACGAGATGTGGAGTGACATCAAGGACATCATACAAGAAGAAAGCAAGAGATTATTAAAAAGAAAGAAAACACTAAAATGGATATCAGAGGAGACTCTGAAACTTGCTCTTGAATGTCAAGTAGCTAAAGCAAAAGGAAGAAATAAAATGAAGTAAAAGAACTGAACAGAAGATTTCAAAGGGTGACTCAAGAAGACAAAGTAAAGTATTATAATGACATGTGCAAAGCCTGGAGTTAGAAAACCAAAAGGGAAGAATACATTTGACATTTCTCAAGCTGAAAGAACTGAAGAAAATTTCAAGCCTCGAGTAGCAATAGTGAAGGGTTCTCGGGGCAAAATACTGAATGACACAGGAAGCATCAAATGAAGATGGAAAGAATACACAGAGTCACTGTACCAAAAAGAATTGGTTGAAGTTCAGTCATTTCAGGAGGTAGCATATGATCAAGAGCCAACGGTAGTGAAGGAAGAAGTCCAAGTTGGACTGAAGACACTGGTGAAAAACAAGGCTCCAGAAATTGACAGAATACCAACTGAGATGTTTCAACAAACGTATGCAGCACTGGAAGTGCTCACTTACCTAAGCCAAGACATTTGGAAGACCACTACCAGGCCAACTGACTGGAAGAGATCCATATTGATGCCTATTCCAAAGAAAGATGATCCAACAGAATAGGAAATTATCGAACAATATCATTAATATCACAGACAAGTAAAATTTTGCTGAAGATCATTGAAAAGCAGTTGCAGCAGTACATCTACACGGAACTGCCAGAAATTCAAGCCAGATTCAGAAGAGGACGTGGAACGAGGGATATCATTGCTGATGTCAGATGGATTCTGACTGAAAGCAGAGAATACCAGAAAGCTATTTACCTTTGTTTTATTGACTGTGCAAAAGCATTCGACTCTGTTGACCATATCAAATTATGGATAAAATTGCAAACAATGGGAATTCCAGAACACATCATTGTGGTCATGAGGAACCTGTACATAGATCGTGAGATAGTCGTTCAGACAAAACAAGGGGATACCACATGGTTTAAAGTCAGGAAAGGTGTGGGTCAGGGTAGTAGCCTTTCACCATATTTATTCAATCTACAGGCTGAGCAAATACTCAAGAGAATCTGGACTATATGAATACGAACAGGGCATCAGGCTTGGAGGAAGACCCTTAACAACTTGTATTATGCAGATGATGCAATCTTGCTTGCTGAAAGTGAAGAGGACTTGAAGCACTTATTGATGAAGATCAAAGACCACAGCTTTCAGTATGGACTACAACTTAACATAAAGAAAACAAAAATCCTCACAACTGGACCAATAAGCAACATCATGATAAACGAAGAAAAGATTGAAGTTGTCAAGGATTTCATTGTACTTGGATCTACAATCAACATCCATGGAAGTAGCAGTCAAGACATCAAACGACACATTGCATTGGGCAAATCTTCTGCAAAAGACCTCTTTAAAGTGTTAAAAAGCAAAGATGTCACTTTAAGGACTAAGGTGCTCCTGACCCAGGCCATGGTGTTTTCAGTTGCCTCATATGCATGCAAAAGCTGGACAATGAATAAGGAAGACTGAAGAAGAATTGATGCCTTTGAATTGTTGGCTAAGAATATTGAATATACCATGGACTGTGAAAAGAATGAACGAATCTGTCTTGGAAGAAGTACAGCCAGAATGCTCCTTAGAAGCAAGGATGACAAAATAAAGTAATAAGAGGGACAAATTATAGAAAAACTGTGGGTTTTTTTTTCTGCCCAATTAGGGCATGCTTAGATGATAGGTTTCCTTGGGAAGATCTATGTTTCCAAGGGCTAATGTGAAGGAAGCAGTCACGTGAAAAGTTTTGCAACCAATTAGGGGGTTTCAAAGGGAAGAAACTGATAACAAACCACCTACGTGGTGGTAGGAAAGAGCACTGGACTGTGAGTTATTGTCAAAAGACCTGGCTTCTGTTACTTGCTCTGAAATTTATAAGCTTTTGTGACCTTGAACAAATCACTTCACATCACTGAAACCCAATTTCTTCATCTTAGAAATGTCTATCTAACTTCTTAGGTGTCTTTTAGCCAACATTATGTATTACTACTTCACAGTATTTCCTCAGGCTTACCTTGTTGATAGCAATATATTAGTTTCCAAATAAGAAATCTGAGGAGCAAAATAGTTAGGAAGGGATCCAAAATTCATTATGTAAGTAAAAATTTGAAATGGAAAGAGCTCTAGATCCTGGCTTTCTTCTTCTTAATCAAGTATTTCAACCAGTAGTAACACAATGTGGTACCAAGATAAATCATATTTCTTATTATTGATGCAGCTCTTACCCATTCCAGTTTTTTGACATTAAAGCACAAAAGACCATAAAAACTGGGTTGGTAAAGTTCAACTGCCAACAGGTCTAGGGGAGGCTGCTGTTGTTAATGCTGATAGAAGTAGTGATCTAGGGATCACTTCAAAGTTTCAGATGTTATTTGCAGATGTTCAATGTTTCTCTCAAAATGAAGGGCAACTCTTAAATTTCATACCTATCGGATACCTCTACAATTATGTTTTTCTTATTTATTAGGCATATTTTTTATTTCTGATACTTACTTAGGCAGGTATACCTTATATATGGAAAAATAATTAATAGATAAAGCAAAGTTTTTACAATGGGTCCAACTAGAGCAGGATCCAGTAATTTGATATCCCTCTCCAATTATTTTTGCCCAAGAATAAAGATCTACCAGCCTCCTCAGTCCCCTTCCCCATTTTCCTTCAGAGGAATTATGCCAAATAAATCTCTCACTTGTCTAATCTTGCCTTGTCATCTGCTACTCAGTGGACCCAGAATGAAGCATACTCTATCTGATCCATCCTTTCTCCCTCCCGCTTGTCCCATTTCACAATTCTCTATAGTACACTTTACATCAAATATATCATATCTTTTTTTCCATTGAACTCTGAATTCTGTACAAACATTATTCAATTAATGTTTAAGATATCTCCACAAAGTGGAAAAAAAAAAACCTTTACACAGACAGGAAAAATAAAACCTAAAGAAATTATGTCCCCCTTGTTACAGTAAATCATTAAATGGATAACGTAAGATGGAGTACTTTATTAGATGTGTTGCAGTATAAACCCTGGCATAGGCAGAGAGAGATCGTGAGCCACAGAGAGCCAGTCTTTAAACTCTTTAGGAATGAATCGTTATCCAGAAGACTATTTTGTACCTTCCAATAAGTTCAGTAACGTAGCGAGCAATTCATACATAGTGGTTGGAAGAATCTATCTTGTTAAAAACAAGTCTGTCAGTTTCCTAATTTACAACCAATCAGATTAAATCTTTATTTCTTCTTTGTTGACTTGGGAAACTTTCAAGGTGCCCTAGCAGCATAGTGGTTAAAGTGCTCGGTAGCTAACTGAAAGGTGAGTGGTTCAAACCCACCAGCCTCTCCATGGGAGAATGATGTGTCAGTATGCTTCCATAAAGATCAGACTTGGAAATCCTATAGGAACAGTTCTGCTCTGTCCTATAGGGTAGCTATGTGTTAGAGAGACTTTCAACATACGTTAAATTTCCGTTATTCCTGCACTTACTAGCACCAACAGTTTTATAAATGCCCTCAAGATCAGCTGGAAAATATTCTGATTCACATTACCTAGGTTTTAGGCATTTGAATAGTTTTAAGAAATGACTTATCTTCAGGTTGTGGCTGTGTCATGTAGTACTTATGTTCCACTGACACCCTCCAATATATAGCATAGATCAGGTGATGTACCTATATCAAAACATGAATACAGGTATCTCGAGGTGTATGCACAACTGGGAGCCTTGGTGGTGCAATTCTTAAGAGCTCAACTGCTAACCAAAAGGTCGACAGTTAGAATCCACCAGCAGCTCCTTGGAAACCCTATCGGACAGTTCTACTCTATTCTATAGGGTCACTATGCATCAGAATTGACTTGACAGCCGTAGATTTGTTTTGTTTTTTTTTTAGGCATAACTACTATTCAATGTGTAGTCTTATAAAAATCTCATATTTAATTGTGGATTCACCCCTCCTCCCCTCAAAAACAAAGATTATCAATAAGTTCTTCTGAATTTTCATTTACATGCTTCAAATTTCTTGAAATAAGGAATTGAGTTGAATTGGCATTCAAACCACATACAATGAGCATATAGGTATGTGGTGGGTTCATGTAGCACATTTATCTATCATCTCTCTCTATATATCTATCTATTCATTCATTTATGCAGTTAAAAAGTCCCATAATTAATAAAGATTCAAAAAACAAACCTATCGCTGTCGAGTGAATTCTGACTCATAGTGACCCTATAGACAGAGTAGAACTGCTCCATAGGGTTTCCAAGGAGAGGCTAGTGGATTCAAACTGTTGACATTTTGGTTAGCAGCCAAGCTTTTAACCACCACACCACCAAGGCTAATAATAAAGATCAGAGCAAAAATTAATGAAATAGAGACTATAAAAATAATAGAGAAATTCAATTAAACAAAAAGCTTATTATTAGAAAAAAATTGAAAAATCTTTAGCTAGACTATCCAAGAAAAAAGTGAGAAGACTCAAGTTGCTTATCAGGATAGAAAGAGGGCACATCACTACTGACCTTACACAAATAAAAAGGATTATAAGTTCCCACTCCTAGGAATATATCCTAGAGAAATAAGAGTCGTCACTCGAATAGACATGCACACCTATGTTCATGGCAGCATTGTTCACAATAGCAAAACGATGGAAACAACCTAGATGCCCATCAACAGATGAATGGATAAACAAACTATGGTAC
>NW_004443996.1:4429850-4466443 GCF_000243295.1 Trichechus manatus latirostris
TGTAGAAATTTTTGAAATGGTGTATCTTTGGCTATGTGTATTTTCACCAAAAAAAAAAAAGAGGTTGAGAAGTTAGATGGTTGATATGTTGTGGGGATGTTAACCAATGTTATAAAACAACATGTGTACTTCTGTTTCATGAGAAACTATTTGTTCTGTAAGCCTTCACCTGAAGTACAATAAAAAAAAGGAAAATAAAAATAAAAAAAAAGATAATAAGTAAATACGATCAAATGTATGCCAATAAATTAAATTAATTTAATTAAATGGACAAATTTCTAAAAGACACTAACTATACAAACTGACTCAAGAAGAAAAATAGAAAATATGTACACATTTACAAATAAAGAGATTCTGTTAGTAATTTAAAAACTTCTCTAAAAGAAAACCCAGGACCAAATAGCCACTGGAAAATTCTACCAAACGTTTAAATAAGAATTAATACCAATCCTTCAAAGAATTACTACCAAATTCTTCCAAAACGTAGAAGAGGAAGGAACACTTCCTAACACATTCTATGACGTTAGAATTATCACTGTACCAAAAACATCAACAATATAATAAGAAAATAAAACCACAGACCAATACCCGTTATGAATATAGGCATAAAATCCCTCAATGAAACACTAGCAAACCAAATCCAGAAATATTTAAAATAGACTATACACCATAAACAAGTAGTGTTTATCCCAAGAATGCAGACTCTGTTTAACCTCTGCAAATCAATAAATGTAACACACCATGTTATGGATTGAATGGTGTCACCTCAAAATACTTGTTGGAATCCTAACCCCCTATACTTGTAGATGTAATCCTATTTGAAAATGTAAACTATTTTAGGAATGTAAAATACTTCAGCCTCTGTGGAAAAAGTTTGGCAGCTCTTCAAAAAGTTAAGCATTTGACCCAGCAATACCACTCCTAGATATGTAATCAAGAGAGATGAAAACATACACTCATGCAAAAACTTGTACCAGTGTAGGGTGTGTCCTAAATGTAATCACTTCTGAGTTATAAAAAGACCAGAATAGACAGAGACACCCACAAGGGAAGACAGTAACTATGTGAGGCTCGTCTACAAGCCAAGGAATCAAGGAATGGCTGGGACTACCGATAAGGAAGAAATCACACTACTGAGACCATGACTTGGATTTTTATCCTCCAGAACTGCGAGAGAATGCATTTCTGTTCTTTGAAGTCACCTACTTGTGGTATCTGTGTTACAGCAGCACTAGCTGAGATATACCATATTAATAGAATAAAGTGTAAAAACCAAATGATCATCTCAATAGACACAGAAAAAGCATTTGACAAAATCTAACACCATTTCATGACAAAAACATTCAACAAACTAGGAATAGGAGGGAATTTCTTCAATCTGATAAATGGCATCTATGAAAAGCTGAAAGCTAACATCATACATGATGGTGAAAGACTGGATGATTTCCCCCTAGGTCAGAAACAAGACAAGTATAATGCTCTTACCACTTATACTCATTGTATTGGAGGTTCTAGCTAGGACAATTGGGCAAGAAATGGAAATAAATAACATCAAGATTGGAAAGGAAGAAGTACAACTATCTCTATTTGCAGAGGACATGATACCGTACGTATAAAATCCTAAGGGATTCACTAAAAAAAAAAAAAACCTATTAGAATTAATAAATGAGTTCATAGCAGCATTATTCGTAGTATTCCAAAAGTGGAAACAATTCAGTTGTACATCACCTGATGAATGGATAAACAAAATGTGGTTTTCCATACTATGTCAATAAAAAGGAATGAAGTCCTGATACGTGCTATGATATAGATGAACCTCAAAAACATTATGCTAAGTGAAACTAGCCAATCACAAAAGACATACATGATTCCATTTATGTGAAATTTTCAGAATAGGAAAATCAATAGAGACAGTAGATTAAGTGGTCACCTAAAGGTGGGTGGGTGAGTAGGGAAATGGGAAATAAGTAGTAAATGGGTTTGAGGTGACTCTGAGGGTGAGGAAAATGTTCTAAAACTGATTGTAGTAATGATTGCAGAACTCTGAATATACTAAAGCCACTGGACTGTACAACTTAAATGGATAAATTATATGTTATGTGAATCATATCTCAATAAAGCTGTTTAATAAAAAGTATCCCATATTACAAATAAATTTGGAAACAGTTTACAATATTTTTGGGGTATGGAAACCTGATTCTCCATAAATTACACAACCCTGAACAATGCTATAAGTTATACCAATGATTTCAAAAACATTTGGAAATTTGTAAAGTTCTTCCCTACCTCACGATAGAATGAAAGGCACAGTCTGTTTATTTTAATTGAAGAATGATAATTAAAATTTAACAGGGGAATATAATGTGATTTATTAAGAATTAGGAAACCCTGGTGGTGTAGTGGTTAAGAGCTATGGCTGCTAACCAAAAGGTCGGCAGTTTGAATCCACCAGGCGCTCCTTGGAAACTCTATAGGGCAGTTCTACTCTGTCCTATAGGGTCGTTATGAGTAGGAATCGACTTGACGGGAAAGAGTTTTTTATTAGAAATTACAAAGCATTTACCACACTGAGGTTAAAATGATGACCTCAACAAAATTTCTTTTGAACTTACGCTCTCTGGCCTCTCTCCCTTCCCTTCATCTATGAAAAGTGACTTGAAAGTGCAAAAGAGGTGATTTGAAGTCACAGTGCACAAGTGTAACAAAAAGCCAGGTGCACTCAGCACTTTTTATGACAGCAATATGACATATTGAATAATATCCCCTTTTAACATTTCCTTCTTAATGAAGAGACAAAGCTGTCTGGAAAACTACCACCACCTCATTTAATTATTCAGTAGCATTCCTCAATATTAAAAAGGGAAGTGTAAAAATGAATTGAGAAGTTTTAGAGAAAAAATTCAGAGGTTACGTTTTTGTGAACATGACTAATCTTTTAAAAATTGGACTCTTATCTATGAAGAAAACATGCCTTCTGGTGTATCTCCTGGGTGAAAAGTTTCTACAAATTATATTTTAAAAAATAACACGATAATGAGAAAAATTTAGACAACATATTCAAATATTTTCCTGAATATTTATGAGAAAATGTACATTTAAAATCATGGTCCCAAAATAATGTTTAAGTTAATTTTCTAACTGACATACCATGAAGTGCAGGCAAAATCGAGGACCAGAGTTCCAAAACCCAATGCCATCAAGTTGATTCTGACTCTTAGCGACATTATAGGACAGAGTAGAACTGCCGGACAGAGTAGAACTGCCCCATAGGGTTTCCAAGGCTGTAAATCTTTATGGAAGCAGACTGTCACATCTTTCTCCCGCGGAGCAGCTGGTGGGTTCGAACTATGGACCTTTTGGTTAGCAGTCGAGCACTTAATCACTGAGCCACCAGGGCTCCCCCCACCCAGAGTTCCAACTAATATGTAATCGCTCATGAGATATTCAGGTCATAATGTGGTTTCCTATACAATGGAACACTATTTGTCAAAATATTTAACTCAGAAAATGAACACTGATATTGGGATTTCATGTACTCTGACAATCTAATATGGAACCTCTTTGTAGGGCCTTATTTTTTCTTTCACAGAGGTAATATAAGGATCAATTACATCTAAAAGGAGCCATGTATTATTTTGAGGAGCACGCACACATGTAAGATACATGCATAAAAGTGCCAAAACCTAAGTGAATTATCATAAAGTGAGCACACATGTATAACTACCAGTCAGATCAAGAAATAGAAAATAATTTACACTGCAGAAAGATCTCTTGTTCCCTTTCATGTCACTACAATCCACAATTCTACAAAGGTAACCACTATTCTTACTACTAACATCACGGATTAGGTTTGTTGTTTTGAACTTTATACAGTATAACTGAAATAATACAATATATGTTCATTTGCGTGGGGGGGGTTTCATTCAATAATTTGTAAGATTTGTAGTTTGTTCATTTTCCTTGCTGTATAGTATCCTATTGTGTGAATACACCACTGTTTATTTATCCATACTACCGTTGAGGGACATTTAGGTGGTTTTCAGTTTGGGGCTATAATGAAAAATCCTGCTATGAACATGAGTTTTGATGCACAAATATATGCATCAGCCTTGCACTCCTGGAATCAACGTGTCTGTGATATCCTTTTTATTTATCACTGGATTCAAATTTGCTATATATGTTTTTTAAGACTGTTTCTTCCATGTTCATGAGAGAGATTGGCCTGTAATTTTCCTTTCTTGAGATGGCTTTACAAGATTTTGTTATCAAGGTTATGATGACCTCTTAAAATTAGTTGGGAAGTGTTCTCCCTGTGTCTGTTTTCTGGCAGAGTTTGTACAATGTTGCTATTTCTCCCTTAAATGTTTTTGAAGAATTCACGAATGAAGTTATCTGAGACAGAGTATTCTTTGTGGGAAAGTTTATAATTATGGATTAAATTTCTTTAATGAAGTCTTTTCCAAACTTTTATGTGCATACGAGTCACCTGGGGATATTGTTAAAATTTAGATAATGATTCTGTAGGTCTGGTGTGGGACCTGAGACTCTACTTTTATAACAAGATCTCAGCTGATGTTGATGTTTCTGGTGCAAAGGTTACACCTAAGTAGAAAGACTTTAATGTATATGACAGTTCACATTTTCTTTCTTTTTGCATCAATTCTTATAAGTTATATTTTTAGGAATTTGTCCATTTTATCTACACTGTCAATTTTATTTGCATGAAAGTATAAAACAGTATCATGCACAAGATTATGTACATGTTATTTCTAGTGAAATCTCTCTTTTTCATTTCTGATATAGCATTTGTTTGTTAGTGTTTTCTTTAAAAAAAAAAGCTTGGAAAGAGTTTATCATCATTGTTATTGTTTTCAAATAACAAAATTTGTGTTTTTTGATCCTCTTTATTTTTTTCTATGCCATTTATTTAGGCATTTATCTTAATTACGTTTTTATTTAATTTGCTTTTCTTTTCCTAGCTACTTGAGACGGGTGCTTAGCTCATTGATTTTCAGCCATTCTTCTTTTCTTATAAATACATTGAAGACTGTGATTTCCGCTAAGAATAAGTTAAGCTGCATATCACAAGTTTGCATATCATATTTTCATTATCATTCAGTTCAAAATATTTTCAAATTCTTGCTGTGATTTCTTCATGCCTTCTTATTATAAGGCTTTTTGTCTGTAATGAGTTGAATATTTCCCCCAAAAAATACGTGCTGAAATCCTAACATATGTACCTGTACATATGACTCTGTTTATAAATAGGGTTTTTCTTTATGTTAATGAGACCCTATCAGAGTAGGGTGGGTCCTAAACCTAATCATTTCTCAGTTATAGAAAGGGCAGAATGGACACTGAGACACACACAGGGAGAAGACAGATGTTATGTGAGGATCCATCTACAAGCAAAAGAACACCAAGGAACATCAAAGAATTCATATCCTGAATTTGGATTTCTAGCTCCCTGAACAGTGAGAAAATAAATTTATGTTCTTTATATCCACCCACTTGTGGTATTTCTGTTATGACAATAATAGGTAACTAAGTTATTGCCTTAAAATCTACTTCATCTGATATTAATTACACCAGTTTTTAAAATTTGTTTGCATGGCATTTTTTTTTTCATTCTTTTGCTTTCAATCTTTCTGTATCCTTGTGTCAAGCAATGTGTTTTGCAAGCAACATAAAGTTGTTGTTTTTGTCTCATCTGACAATTTTTGTCTAATTTAAGTTTGCAGTGCATTTATATAAAATGTAGTTACTAATATATTGGGAATTATATCTACTACATTACTATTTTGTTGGAACTCTGGTTGCATACTGGTTAAGAGCTTGTCTGCTAACCAAAAGGTCAACAGTTCAAATCCACCAGCCCCTCCTAGGAAACCCTATGGGGCAGTTCTACTCTGTCCTATAGGGATGCTATGAGTCGGAATTGACTCGATGACAACAGGTCTGTTTTTATTGTTTTTTATATTACTATTTGTTTTTGCTTTGTACCACCTTCTGTATGTTTCCTTTCCTCTCATTTTTCTTCTTTTGAATTAGTAATTGTTCTTATTCCTTTTCCTTACTCTATTAGCTTATTATAAATTTTTTTTACCATTACTTTAGGGATTACCCTAGAAATTACAGCATGTGACTTTGATTTCCAAGAATATGCAAGGATGTGAAAACGTTTTGACTATTTACCCTCTTCCTCAATTTTATGGTATTTTTCCATGTGTTTTAATTCCATATGTATTTCAAATTCCATGATATTACTATTTTATAGAGTTAATAGTCTTTTAGTTTTATCCATATACTTTTCCTTTCCTCTTCTCTTCATTCTTTCTGAATCTTTGTCATTCCATCAAGTATTAACTTCCCTCTGCCTAATTAATTCAATTTACTATTTTCGTTTTCTGGTCTGATGGTGATGAGTTATCTTAGGTTTTGTTTGTCCACAAATCTCTTTATTTCACCTCAGTTTTAAGAGTATCTTTGCTAGGTATGAAATTCTAGATAGGTGATTATTTTCTTTCTGTACTTTGAAGATATTCTTTTTTCTTCTGGCTTCCATTGTTTCTGTTAGTCATTTGGCAATCTTATCATTACTATTATAAGACAATATAAATATTTATTTTTCTCTGACATATTTTAAGATATTTCTCTTTGATTTTGAGGAGTTTTACTATGATATTTAAAGGTGCAGTTTTCCTTGCATTCATCCAGTTTTGAGTTCATAGTGCTTGTTGAGACTGTGGCTTAATGGATTTCATTCATATTTTTAATTATTTGTTGTTAGCTCTTCAAATACTACTTCTGCCCCATCTGCTCCACTCACCTCTCTAGGACTCCAATTATTTGTATGTTAAACCTTTTACCACATCCTATATGTTCTTTATGCTCTTTTCTATACTTTTTCATTCTTTTCTTTCTCTATGCTATTATCTCAATATTTTCTTCTGATCTATCTTCCACTTCACTGTTTCCCTCTTCATTTATGTTCTGCCTGTTCCAAAATCTATTTAACGTCTTAATCTTATAGTATTTTTAGTCCAAATATCTCCATTTGTTTCTTTGTTATAGTTTTGAGAACTGTGCTGAAGTTCTACATATTCTCATTTAAATTTTTGATGTTATTAATCACTGTTATTTTAAAGGTTATAAACAATAATGATAATATCTACAACTTCTTGATGGGTGTGCTTCTTTTTTTCTCTTGATTTTCAATTAATTTATTTATTTTTGCTATCTTAATAATTTTTGCTTGGCTGCTGGACATTGTGTGTGAAAAAATTATAAAGATAATTTAAGGTTTTTGATAATGTTATCTTCCTTCAGAGAGAATTTACTTTTGATTCTGTCAGGCAGTTAGAGTACGGAAGGATTAGCTTCATCTAATGATGGATTTAACTGATTAAAATCTGAGCTTTACTTTTGGGAGGACTGCTGTCTTTCTGTTTTACCCTTACACCTAGTGTGTAGCCCTTCAGAGATCCTAACAAAAAGCTTGGCCTGCCATAAATAACGTTTTTTTTTTAACTCAGTTATATAAAACTAATGAAAACTCTGCTCAGCTTCTCAGTGTTTCATCTACAAATTACTGCTCAGCTTTTCAGCTTCTTGGTCACCAATTTTGAATGTATCCCTGGAGGGATAAATGAAGTTCGAAATATGAGAGAGACTGAGCTCTCTGAGCTTCCCTTCTCTATGGGATCTTGGGCTCTCAAATCCAGCTGGTCTTAACTATCAGTTTGATGCCCTCAAACAGAAGAGTTTACTTTATTTTGTTTTACCCAGATTTTCTAGCTGTTCTTGGCAGGATGACTTGTCTATAAGAATCTAGAGTGACTTTGCTGGAAGTAGCAGTCTAATTCTGAGACTTTGCGTAAAGAAGTGAAATTTCCCTACGATCTTTTCTGATAAAACAAATACAATTCACACAGACACAATACATATTATAATACTGTTTCAGGATTTCTTGGTATGGTTTGATCACCATCAAATATTTATTACATAGAGGCAGGGCCAAGATGGCAAAATAGTCACCCCCTTCCTGTGGTCCCTCTTACAATAAGACCCAAAAAAAAAAAACAAGTGAATTGATTAAATATGACAAAATCCAGGAGCCATAAACATCAAAGACAAAGTTGAGGAGTCAGACTGAGTGGCAGGGGGAGGGAGAGACAGTTCAGAAGCAGTGAAGAAGTGCCAGACTTGAGTGGCCAGCACCCTGTGGGCTGGATCGGCTGGCGCATGTGAACTGAGGCAAGCAGTAGCACTTGGGGACGTGTTTCACCAAGTCAGGAGAGACCGCGTGGCAGAGAGTCTGCACAAGCCTCCAGAGCAAGGGGGAAGCAGTGCTGGATCTGCAAAAGTTAAGCGCAAGCATCTAACCTACTGCGCAAGATTAAAATAACCCCCACCCCAGGAATTTCTTAGTGGATAAGTGCCTATTTTCCCCTCATCCACACTTCTCCCTACTCTGCTCTGATACTAGTCTGGCATTATTCAACAATTGCCATGCTGTCTAAACCAGAAATAGAAGCTATTATGCCCAAACCAGTCCAGAAGCTTTAGGGCAGAAACAAACAAACCAAAAAATCACCAACTCCCCTAAGCCTGCTACTCAGGACTAACTGCGCCCAAACCAGTTTCTTGACTTTAAAAAATCACGCAGTCTAAGCTGAGAAACTAGGGCAGGCATTGCCCCTTTGTCTAGGCACAGGCATAAAGGTCCTTGGACTCTGAACACCCTTCACCCCTGCCTAGACCTGTGTGGGCCAATTCAACAGCATGGGCCCTCATTAGCATAGAACAACAAGGTTATACACCTGAAGCTTATTTTCAACTGCAGCAGCCAACAGCGAGGGGCAGATTTGTGATATTTGACACCACCCTGCCCATTAAGCAGGTTCCTCAACCACCAACATCAGAGGTCAGAGGACTGGTGGTTTCACCAATTCCACTGAGTCACCCACAACAGGGGTCTGAGAATAAGAGGTGCCTCCATGTCCTTACAGCCAACAGCATTGGGTGCTTAAAGTCTTGCTACAAAACCCACTGACCTACATGCTCTAGGGGACAGGGACACACCTTCCACCTAGGCAATCATGGGCAGCCATTGGCCCCCTACCTTGCTCAGCACATAGGCCCCTAATGTCACCAGATACCTGTGCCTGCTCCAATCACCACTATATAGCCCTGCCCATCTAGGACTGTAGGTGAGAGGCTGCACCACACATTCAGTGAGCGATGACCTGGACACATGAGCTGAATCCACACAAGAAAAGTAAACAGACTCCTGGGCACACACACCTAGTAGCAGCTCTAACCACCTGGTGACAGGATGTGAGAGCTTCAAAGTTGCCAATAACCAAAGTAGCTCACATGCCGAGACTACTTGGGCATACCAAAAAACAAAACAAAAAGCTAGGACACAGTAAGCAAACATACAATAATAAATAGAACAACTTATTGATGCCTTGGAGACAACAGTCAATATCAAATCACATACAGAAATACATCAAGACGGCTTCAGCAAGTGACCAAAAAAGGAACCAAAAAACCTTCTAGAGAAAGAGAAGTTCTTGGAATTGCCAGAGGTAGAATTGAAAAGATTAATAAAAAGAGCTCTTCAAGAGATCAGGAAGGAGATCAGACAAAACACAGATCAAGCCAAGGAACACACAGACAAAGCAATAGAGGAATTCAGGAAAGCAATACAAGATCAGAATGACCTCAATAGAAGGTCATAGGAACAGAATTGAGGCAATGGAAGTCAGAATTAGTGATATTGAAGATAAAGCACCTGACACCAATTTATTTATTTTTATATTTATTATCAGATAAAAGAATTTTAAAAAATGAAGAAACTTTAAGAAATATGTGGGACACTATCAAGAGGAATAATCTACAAGTGACTGGAGTATCAAAACAAGGGGTGATAATGGAAAATACAGAGAGAATTGTTGAAGATTTGTTGGCAGAAAACTTCCCTAATATTGTGAAAGATGAGAAGATATCTATCCAAAAAGCTCATCGAACCCCACACAGGGTAGATCCCAAAAGAAAGTCACCAAGACATATTATAATCAACTTGACAAAACCAAGATAAAGAGAGAACTTTAAGAGAAGCTAGGGATAAAAGAAAAGTTATATACAAAGGAGAGTAAATAAGACTAAGTTCTGACTACTCAGTAGAAACCTTGCAGGCAAGAAGGCTATGGGATGACATACATAAAGCCTTGAAGGAAAAAAATCGTTGGCCAAGAATTATATATCCAGGAAAACTGTTGCTCAAATATGAAGGTGAAATTAGGGCATTTCCAGAAAACAGAAGTTAAGGGAATTTGTAAACACCAAACCAAAATGACAAGAAATATTAAAAGGAGTGTTCCTGCTAGAGAACCAACAATATCAGATAACAAGACTAGAACACAGGACAGAAAAACCAGACATCAGCTCAGATAGGGAAGTCACAAAAATAAGTCAAAGCTAAAACACTGAAAATAGGGAAACAGAGACATCAATATGTAAATGATAAGAATATTAAAAAAGAGGAATTAAATAGTGTAGTCACAGAACTTTCATATGGAGAGAGAGTTATGGTGATATCAAGAAATAAAAGAAAAATTGAAACTTAGAAAAATAGAGGTAAATTTTTAAGTAACTGCAAAGGAAACTAACAAACTTACACATCAAAATAAAAAAAAAGAAAAACATAAAGACTCTGCAAATACAAAATCAACAATAATGAAAAAGATGAAATGAAAATACATAAAGAAAAATGACTCAGCACAGAAAATTAAGTGGAACAAAGAAACTGTCAACAACACAAAAAAACACATCAAAATGACAGCACTAAAGTTATACCTATCAATAATTACACTGAATGTAACTGGACTAAATGCATCAATAAAGAGACAGAGAGTGGCAGAATGGATAAAAAAAAACATGATCTGTATATATGCTGCCTACAAGAGACACACCTTAGACTTAAAGACACAAACAAACTAAAACTCAAAGGATGGAAAAAAATATATCAAGCAAATAACAATCAAAAAAGAGCAGGAGTGGCAATATTAATCTCTTACAAAATATACTCTAAAGCAAAATTCACCACAAAGGATAAAGAAGGACACTAGATAATGATTAAAGGGTCAATACACCAGGAGGACATAACTATAATAAATATTTATGCACCCAATGACAGGGCTCAAAAATAAATAAAACAAACTCTAACAGCATTGATTAAAAAGAGAAATAGACAGTGCCACAATAATAGTAGGAGACTTCAACACACCACTTTCAGGGAAGGACAGAACATCTACAAAGAAGCTCAATAAAGAAAGACACAGAAGATCTAAAAGCCACAATCAACCAAATTGGCCTCATAGACATATACAGGAAACTCCACCCAACATCAGCCAAGTATACTCTTTTTTCCAACACACATGGAACATTCTCCAGAATAGACCACATATTAGACCACAAAGCAAGCCTTAACAGAATCCAAAACATCAAAATATTACAAAGCATCTGTTCTGACCATAAACCCATAAAAGTAGAAATCAGTAACAGAAAAAGCAAGAAAAAAATCAAATACATGGAAACTGAATAATACCTTGCTCAAAAAATACTGGGTTATAGAAAAAATCAAGGACAGAATAAAGAAATTCATAGAATCAAATGAGAACGAAAACACTTCTTATCAGAACCTTTGGGACACAGCAAAAGCAGTGCTCAGAGGTCAAATTATATCAATATATGCACACATCCAAAAAGAAGAAAGGGCCAAAATAAAAATATTAACCCTACAACTCAAAAAAATAAGAAGAGAGCAGCAAAAGAAGTCCTCTGGCACCATAAGAAAGGAAATAATAAATATTAGTGCAGAAATAAATGAAATAGAGAATAGAAAAACAATTGAAAGAGTCAACAAGAATAAAGCTGGTTCTTTGAAAAGACCAACAAAATCCATAAACCATTGGTCAAACTGACAAAAGAAAAACAGGAGACGAAGCAAATAACCAGAATAAGAAATATAATGGGCAATATCACAACAGACCCAATTGAAATTAAAAGAATCATAATAGAATACTATGAAAAATGTACTCTAACAAATTTGAAAACATAGAAGAAATGGACAAATTTCTAGGAACACACTACCTACCTACACTAACACAAACACAGAACAAATAAACCTATAACAAAAGAAGAGATTAAAGAGGTAATAAAAAAAACTCCCAACAACAACAACAAAAAAAGCCTTGACCCTGATGGCTTCACTGGAGAATTCTACCAAACTTTCAGAGAAGAGTTAACATCACTACTACTAAAGATATTTCAGAGCATAGAAAATGATGTAATACTCCCGAACTCATTATGTGAAGTCAACATAGTCCTGATACCAAAGTCAGAAAGATATCCCCCCAAAAAGAAAATTACAGACCAATATCCCTCATAAACATAGATGCAAAAATCCTCAACAAAATTCTAGCCAATAGAGTTCAACAACCTATCAAAAAAATAACTCATCATTACCAAGTGGGATTCATAAGAGGTATGCAGGAATGGTTCAACATTAGAAAAACAATCAATGTAATCCATCACATAAACAAAACAAAAGACAAGAACCACGTGATCTTATCAATTAATGCAGAAAAGGCATTTGACTAAGTCTAATGCTCATTCATGGTAAAAAAAAAGTCTCAGAAAAATAGAAATAGAAGGGAAATTCCTAACACATAATAAAGGGTGTTTATACAAAGCCAACAGCCAACACCATCTTAAACTGAGAGAGTCTGAAAGCATTCCACCTGAGAACAGGAACCAGACAAGGATGCCCTTTATCACCACACTTACTCAACATTGTGCTAGAGATTGTAGCCAGAGCAGTAAGGCAAGAAAAAGAAATAAAGGGCATCCAAACTGGTAAGGAAGAAGTAAAAGTATCCCTATCCATAGATGTTATGATCTTTGCACAGAAAACCCCAAAGAATCCACAAGAAAACTACTAAGACTAATAGAAGATTTCAGCAAAGTATTAGGATAGCAGATAAACATGCAAAAATCACGTGAATTCCTCTACACCAACAAAGATAATTTCAAAAAGGAAATCACCAATTCAATACCATTTACAATAGCCCCCAAGAAGATAAAATACTTAGGAATAAACCTAAGCAGAGATGTAAAAGACCTATAAAAAAAAAACTACAAGACACTACTGCAAGAGAACAAAAGAGACCTACATAAGTGGAGAAACATACCATGCTCATGGATAGGAAGACTCAACATTGTTAAAATGTCAATTCTACCCAAAGCAATCTACAGATAAAACGCAATCCCAATCCAAATTCCAATAACATTTTTTAATTAGATGGAGAAACAATCACCAACTTCATATGGAAAGGGAATAGGCCTCAGATAAGTAAAGCATTACTGAAGAAGAACAAAGTGGGAGGACTCACACTACCTGATTTTAGAACCTATTATACCGCCAAGTAGTCAAAACAGCCTGGTACTGGTACAGTAACCGATACATAGACCAGTGGAACAGAATTGTGAATCCAGATGCAAATTCATCCACCTATGAGCTAGCTGATATTGGACAATGGACCACTATCCATTAATTGGGGAAAAGACAGTCTCTGTAACAAATGGTGCTGTCATAACTGGATATCTATCTGCAGAAAAGTGAAAGAAGACTCATAACTCACACCATGTAAAAAATTAACTCGAAATGGATCAAAGATCTAAATATAAAATCTAAATAAAGATCATGGATGAAAAAATAGGGACAACACTAGGAGCCCTAATACATGGCATAAACAGAATACAAACCATAGCTAACAATGCACAAACAACAGAAGAGAAACTAGACAACTGGAAGCTCCTAAAAATCAAACACTTATGCTCATCAAAAGACTTCACCAAAAGAGCAAAAAAGAGAAGCTACAGACAGGGAAAAAAAATTTGCTATGACATATCCAATAAAGGTCTAATCTTTAAAATCTACAAGATACTGCAACACCTCAACAACCAAAAGACAAATAATCCAATTAAAAAATGGGCAAAGGACTTGGATGAGCACTTCACCAAAGAAGATATCCAGGCGGGTAACAGACATATGAGGAAGTGCTCAGGATCATTAGCCATTAGAGAAATGCAAATCAAAACTACAATGAGATACCATCTCACCTCAACAAGGCTGGCTGTAATCTAGAAAACACAAAATAATACATGTTGGAGAGATTGTGGAGTGACTGGAACATTTATGCACTGCTGGTGGGAATGTAAAATGGTACAGTGACTTTGGAAATCATTTTGGCTCTTCCTTAAAAAGCTAGAAATAGAAGTTCCATACAATCCAGCAATCCCACTCCTTGGAATATATCCTAGAGAAATAAGAGCCATCACACGAATAGATAAATGAACACCCATGTTCATTGCAGCACTATTCACAACAGCAAAAAGATGGAAATAACCTAGGTGCCTATCAACAGACAAATGGATAAACAAATCGTGGTACACACACAATGGAATACTTCACAATGATGAAAGACAATGATGAATTCGCAAAACATCTCACAACATGGATGAATCTGGAGGGCATTATGCTTGGTGAAAATAGTCACGAAATGACAAATACTGTATGAGACCACTATTATAAGAATTCAAGAAAAGGTTTAAACACAGAAGAAAACATTATTTGTTAGTTACGAGGGTGGGGAGGGAGGCATAGGGGAATTCACTAAGTAGATAGTAGACAAGAATCATCTTAGGTGACTAGAGGGCCACACACAATACAGAGGAAGTCAGCACAACTGGACTAAACCAAAAGCAAAGAAGTTTCCTGAACACATCCAAACACTTTGAGGGACAGAGTAGCTGGGGCTGGGGCTGGGTCCTGGGGTCCATAGTTTTGGGACATCTAGAGCAATTGGCATAAAAAAGTTTATTAAGAAAATGTTCTGCCTCCCACTTTGGTGATTGACGTCTGGGGTCTTAAAAGCTTGGGAGCGGCCCTTTAAGATGCATCAATTTGTTCCAACCCACTTCGAGCAAAGGAGAATGAAGAACACCGAAGACACAAGGAAAATATCAGCCCAATAGACAAAAGGGCCACATAAAACAGAGACTTCATCAGCCTGAGACCAGAAGAACTAGATGGTGCCTGGCTACAACCTATGACTGCCCTGACGGGGAAAACAATACAGAGTCCCTGGCGGAGCAAGAGAAAAGTCCGGAGCAGAACTCAAATTCACATAAAAAGACCAGACTTAATGATCTGATTGAGACTAGAGGAACGCCTGAAACCATGGCCCCTGGAAGATCTGTTAACCCAGAAGTAATATCATTCCCGAAGCCCACTCTGCAGACAATGATTAGACTGGACTGTAAAACATAAAATACTAGTGAAGAGTGTGCTTCTTAGTTCATTCAGATACATGAGACCAAAAGGGCGGCTCTGTCAGGAGGTAGGATGAGAATGCAGGAAATGACAGCAACTGATTGAATGGACACAAGAAACCCAGGGTGGAAAGGGGGAGTATGCTGTCACATTATAGGGATTGCAACTAATGTCACAAAAATAAATGTGTATAAATTTTTCTGTGAGAAATTAACCTGAGTTGTAAACTTTCACCTAAAGCACAATTATATATATATGTATGTATATATATATATATATATATAAAACACAGCTACTATGTACAAAACGTTTGCTGAACTATGTTAATAGAAAATGATGTAGGATAGCACATAACTGCAAGAGATTTAAAATCTAGTTATTAAGTCATAATACATACATAAAAAGACTAAGCATTACATTTTCAAATATCTCATTCTTCTGTCTGCCTTGAGCATTGTGCTCTTTTAAAGAACTATCTATGTAGGATCAAATTGGCAACAGCAACTTGAAAGGTTAGGTAGGAAGCTTAGGGGGAAAGGAAGGTGAGAATGGTTGCACAACTTGAATAATATAATCAATGTCACTTAAATGTACATGGAGAAATTATTGAATTGGTGTATGCTTTCCTGTGTATATTTTCAAAAACAACAATAAAATAAAATATTTAAAAAAAAATCACATTCTTCTACTAAACCTTGAGGGAAGGAATACTGTCTCATTTATTTGTATCATCTCTATAAAGCCTAGTCCATTTATCTGCACACAGTAGAATTAAAACAACTTTACAAAGTATCATATGCTAAACTCTATAAAATAGGAACCACAAAAGAAGAAGGAGTCACCTTGTTTGATTGATGTATAGTGAATGGATGAAAGTATAGACAAATTAATAAATGAACCAACTAGGCCTTAAAAGAAGTATGGTACTTAGATAAACGGAGACATAATGGTAGTCAGTAAATTATAGGAGAAGGAAATAGTGAAAAAAAAATCATAGAGATGGAAATGTACGTGAAACATCTAGAGATTAAAGAGTAAACATCTTAATGGCAGTAGAGGAGTCATATAAAATACAGCATTAAGATAATAGTGAATATATGATTATGACCTGTGGAGCACCTTGAATACTAGTTTATCAAGTTTCTTGTTGTTGTTAGGTGTCTTCCAGCGGTTCTGACTCATAGTGACCCCATGTACAACTAAATGAAACACGGCCCAGTCCTGCGCCATCCTCATGATCATTGTTAGGCTTAAGCTCATTGTTGCAGCCACTGTGTCAATTCGTCTTGTTGAAGGTCTTCCTCATTTTTGCTGATCCTCTACTATACCAAGCATGATGTCCTTCTCCAGGGACTGTTCCCTCCTGAAAACACGTCCAAAGTATGTGAGAGAAAGTCTCTTCATCTTTGCTTCTAAGGAGCATTCTGGCTGTACTTCTTCCAAGACAGATTTGTTCATTCTTTCGGCAGTCCATAGTATATTCAATATTCTTCGCCAATACCATAATTCAAAGGTGTAAATTTTTCTTCTCTCTTCCTTATTCATTGTCCAGCTTTCCTATGCATATAAGACTATTGAAAACACCATGGCTTGGGTCAGGCTCACCTTAGTCCTTAAAGTGACATCTTTGCTTTTTAACACGTTAAAGAGATCTTTTGCAGCAGATTTGCCCAAGGCAATGTGTCCTTTAATGTCTTGACTGCTGCTTCCATGGGTGTGGATTGTGAATCCAAGTAAAATGAAATCTTTTACAACTTCAATCTTTTGTCTGTTTATCATGATGTTGCTTATTGGTCCAGTTGTGACGATTTTTGTTTTCTTTATGTTGAGGTATAATCCATACTGACGGTTGTAGTCTTTGATCTTCATCAGTAAGTACTTCAAGTCCTCTTCACTTTCAGCAAGTGAGGTTGTGTCATCTGCATAATACAGGTTGTTAATGAGTATTCTTCCAATCCTGATGCCATGTTCTTCTTCTTATAGTTCAACTTCTCAGATTATTTTCTCAGCATAGAGATTGAATAAGTATGGTGAGAGAATACAACCCTGACACACACTTTTCCTGACTTTAAACCATGAAGTATCCCCTTGTTCTGTTCAAACGACTGCCTCTTGGTCTATGCACAAGTTCCTCGTGAGCACAATTAAGTGTTCTGGAATCCCATTCTTTGCAATGTTATCCATAATTTATTATGATCCACACAGTCAGACGCCTTTGCAGAGTCAATAAAACACAGATAAACATCTTTCTGGTATTCTCTGCTTTCAGCCAGGTTCATCTGACAACAGCTACGATATTCCTCATTCCAAGTCCTTCTAAATCCTGCTTGAATTTCTGGCAGTTCCCTGTTGATGTATTGCTGCAACAGCTTTTGAAGGATCTTCAGCAAAATTTTACTTGTGTGTGATGTTAATGATATTGTTCAATAATTTCCACATTAGGTTGGATCACCTTTCTTTAGAATAGGCATAAATATGAATCTCTTCCAGTCTGTTGGCCTGGTAGTGTTCTTCCAAATTTCTTGGCATAGACAAGTGCTCACTTTCAGCGCTGCATCTGTTTGTTGAAACATATCAATTGGTATTTGTCAATTCTGGAGACTTGTTTTTCGCCAGTGTCTTCAGTCCAGTTTGAACTTCCTTCAGTACCGTCGGTTCTTGATCATATGCTACCCCCGAAATGATTAAATGCCAAACAGTTCTTTTTGGTACAGTGACTCTGTATATTCCTTCCAACTTCTTTTGATTTTTCCTGTGTTGTTCAGTATTTTGCCCATAGAATCCTTCACTATTGCAACTTGAGGCTTGAATTTTTTCTTCAGTTCTTTCAGCTTGAAAAATGTCGAGCATGTTCTTCTCTTTTGGTTTTCTAACTCCAGGTCTTTGCACATGTCATTGTAATAATTTACTTTGTCTTCTTGAGTTGCCCTTTGAAATCTTCTGTTCAGCTCTTTTACTTCATCATTTCTTCCATTCGCTTTAGCTACTTGACGTTCAATATCAAGTTTCAGAGTCTCTTCTGAAATCCATTTTGGTCTTTTCTTTCTTTCTTGTCATTTTAATGACCTCTTCTTGCTTTCTTCATGTATGATGTCCTTGATGTCATTCCACAGCCCATCTGGTCTTCACTCTTTACTGTTCAATGTGTCAAATCTACTCTTGAGATTGTCTCTAAATTCAAGTGGGATGTACTCAAGGTTGTACTTCGGCTCTCGTGAACTTGTTCTAATTTTCTTCAGCTTCAGCTTCAACTTGCATATCTACAATTGATGGTGTCTTCCAAAGTTGGTCCCTGGCCTTGTTCTGACATAGTCCTGAGCTTTTCTATCATCCCTTTCCACATATGTAGTCGATTTGGTTCCTGTGTATTCCATCCGGTGAGGTCCATGTGTATGTTGTTGAAAAAAGGTATTTGCAATGAAGTCATTGGTCTTGCAAAATTCTATCATATGATCTCCAGCACTGTTTATGTCACAAAGGCCATATTTTCTACCTACTGATCAATCTTCTTTGTTTCCAACTTTTGCATTTCAATTACCAGTAATTATCAATGCATCTTGATCGCATGTTTGATCAATTTCAGACTGCAAAAGTTGGTAAAAATCTTCATTTCTTCATCTTTGGCCTTAGTGATTGGTGTGTAAATTTGAATAATAGTCGTATTGACTGGTCTTCCTTGTAGGCATATGGTTATTATCCCATCCCTGACAGCGTTGTATTCAGGATAGATCTTGAGATGTTCTTTTTGATGATGAGTGCAATGCCATTCCTCTTTAATTTGTCATTCCTGGCATAGTAGACCATATTATTGTCTGATTCAGAATGGCCAATACCAGCCCATTTCAACTCACTAATGCTGAGGATATTGATGTTTATGCATTCCATTACATTTTTGATGATTTCTAATTTTTCTGGATTCATACTTTGCGCATTCCATGTTCTGATTATTAATGATGTTTGCAGTTGTTTCTTCTCATTTTGAGTCATTTCACATCAGCAAATGAAGGTCCTGAAAGCTTGACTCCGTTCATGTCATTAAGGTCATCTCTACTTTGAGCAGGCAACTCTTTTCCGTTCGTTTTTTGAGTACCTTCCAAACTGAGGGGCTCATCTTCTGGCACTATATCAGAGAATGTACTGCTGTTACTCATAAAGTTTTCACTGGCTAATTCTTTTCAGAAGTAGACTGCCAGATCCTTCTTCCTAGTCTGTCTTAGTCTGGAAGCTCAGCTGAAACCTGTCCTCCATGGGTGACCCTGCTGATATTTGAATACCGGTAGCATAGCTTCCAACATCACAGCAACATGGAAGCCCTCACCTGACAGACGTGTGGGGAGTGTCAAGTTTAGACTATGTTTATTAGGTAATGGTAAGACTTTGAAGGTTTCTGAGCAACTGAATAGTTAATTTAGGACAATCCAGTGATAAGTAATGGTAAATTCAGATTTAAAAGGAAAGATATTGGAGGCAGCAACACTATTAGACGAGTATATGAATATTCTGGTTCTAAAAATATATGGACCTCAATTTCTATGTTGGCTTTGGAAATGGTAAAGAAGAGAGAAGCCCTATAAGTGTTATGAAAGATAAATTTATGGGACTTGGTAAATAAGTATATATGATGATGTATGTAGAACAAAACATATGTAGAACAAAACCATGCCTTACCTGTTCAGAGAAATGTTTCAGTAATGTGATATGTTTAATGAGGTGGTTTTTCAGACTGGAAAATTCTGACATGCAATCAAATGGAGGCCTGCCAGGGAAGGATGAAAAGAGATTACATCAATCTGAGTTTACTGAATACTATCTCTGTATAGTTTAGGAAATATACAATGATAACTGACAAGATATAGAGCTTTAGATCACTTTGAAAAAGTGACAAGAGTCAGTAAAATTCTACATATAACAGAGTTATACATCAAAGAGAAACAAGCTTTTCTGGAAGCTGATCAATGCAATATATCTAGGGCCTTAATAAACTGATAAGATAGTAGGAAAAAAATTTACAGCAGTTATTCCTGTTTTTAAGTTACTATATAAAAGTGTGGAAAGCAGAGTAGAGCTCTTCTTAATTTACTTTATTATCTTTCCCTTGCGCACTTTACTGTACAAAGGATTACATAAAAATGGGACAAAAGCAAGCAGGAAAAGGAGCACATATTAATTAACTATATAACTCACAAGTAGATTATCTATCCCTTGAAAAATAAAGATTGGTTATATCTGGTAAATCATTTCATTTGTCATAAACTAAAAAAAGGTATATTTCTTAAGACACTATAGCCAATTGAAAACTTGGGGCTTTATGATTTTTATCTAACATAGCTCTTAGGCTTGGATGATCTGTCGAAATTGTAATCACCAGTAGTAATTTGAGGATGATGAAGCCTACATAGCTTTGTTGGAAACAAAACAAAACAAAACACTCACTTCATCTATACTATTAAGGACATCCAAAAAATGAAAGCAATTTTCAGAATGTAATTTGTAAAATAAATTAGCAAGCACTAAAGTGCTGAATTCATAGTTACTCTCATAAAGGAAATTAAGCTTTATTTTATGAATTATCAATAAAAAGTAATCTGTAAAGCTTCCAAAGATCAGGATATTACAATCCCTGGTGTTTCCATGGAAGTGCCACTTCTGGAAGTCTGTTTCTAGAGCACGTAAGAATATGGGCAATTATTCAAAATACTATTTACAATTATGCCTATAAAACTTATGTGGCAAGAGAGCTGTGAGTGTCCACAGGACAGTCTCCTGTAACGCTGTCCGGGGTATAAAACATGTGACCAAAATTCCCTGGAAAGTTTAAATTGCAGTAATTGGAGCTTACCCCCTCATCTTATGCCATTCCTTAACTTTCAATATGAAATATGCTCAATTTGTGTGTCTTTTTAAGTAGAATCCTAGTGGTTATGCTTGGATAAATTGTCTTGAGTTGTTATATTACCCCCAATGAATTTTGTTATAAATTCTGTCTACTTCAAATTAGTAAACCACTTAGGATATTAATAACTAATGGAAATATAACATTATGAGAAAAATACTAGTTAACAGACGCTAAGATTTCCACTTAGTAACCATTATTAGAAACTTTAAAAAACCCATAACCTCTACAGCAAACTTTAAAATGTATCTTCTGTTACACTAAAATGAAGCTCTGTCATGAATACTCAAGCTTTTACTGCTTGTAAAGTCAATCTTTCCTACACTGTAGTTCTGTTGAAAAAGTTCAAGTTCACTATAAAGACTAAAAATTTTAGGAAAATACAAAAAAAGCTAGAGGAAACTCTTCCTGGAAACAGAGAAGATTACCAGCTTTTTTCCTCTTTTTCAAGATATCTTGAATTAACCTCTTAAATTAGCTTCAATTCTCAAAAATAATTATTATCTCTATTACCAAGATGACTCACCAGATTTATATTCCCCTTTTTAATAAAACTGAAATAAATTTTAGGCTTGGTATCATAGATTTTATTAAACCAAGCTGAACCAGGTCAAATAATAGATTGAATCCCAATTGGACAAAATTTCAATATTAAAACAAATGGAAAATTTACATTTTAATGGAATTTTCCCTTCTTTTGTTTTTGAAACACATAGAGATGAGTCCAACTTTAGGATAAACCATAGAAGTCATTTTCTTCACTAACACAATAATTCAACTTCAGAGAGAAAAGGAGGATTCCTCCAACTGACACTCTAACCAGGTATTTGCTAAAGGAAAATTTATTTCATAGGACATGCAATTTGGCTGAGTCACGACCATTCTTAAAATTCATGTTACTTTCTGCTCAGAAATGACTCATATGAGTCCATGACACAACTTTCAAAATATAGAGTTTCCTAAGAGGTCTTTGGAAAATTAGAAGTGATTCAAACTTATGGAATTAGAAAGTACTGAGGTGTTTTAGTGGCAACCATGCCCAGTGCAGTGTGTTTTTTAAAATCTGTTTCATTAATAACATTTTTGGTGTTCAAAGATCATATTTAGGAATTCTTAAGAGGCTTCAGCTTAGTAAAAAAAGTTATTCAGTATGAATACCTCTTATTTAATAGTCACTAGTTCTTCAGCAAAGATTATGAGAATCAGAAAAGAAGATGCTAAAATAATCCATAAATCTACCATATTGGAAAGTTGCTATATGAGATCATTTTGTATTATCTCATTTCCGAAGAGGAACTTGACTAATTGTCTTTAAAACTACTTACTATAAAATATAATCTCCCTTTAATCTTGCTTGGTTTCACTCATGAGGGCAAAACCAAAATAAATAAATAAAACCTGTTGCCGCCGAGTTGAGTCTGACTCATAGCAACCCTACATAAACCCGTTGCTGTGGAGTCAATTCCGACTCGTAGTGCTGACTCGTAGTGACCCTATATAAGATGCCTTTAAATTGAAAATTTAGTGAAACTGTACCATAGGGTTCTTAATACTGAGAATTTTGAAATTAGATTAATTATATGAGAAAATCTAATCCTGTGAACTTCTATTATCAGTGCAGCAGATTATATTCAATCTTGAGGATTCTCTTTGTTGCCACTGTTCAGTCCTGTGGCTATCTTTGCTGTCTGCCCAACATCCTTTTCCTTATTCTCCTTGACATGGGCTCATTCCAAGGGTCATGTTATGAATTGAATTGTGTCCCCTAAAAATGTGTGTCCAATTGGCTAGGCCGTGATTCCCAGAATTGTGTGGTTGTCCTCCATTTTGTGATCTGATGTAATTATCTTATGTACTGTAAATCTTAACCTCTATGATGTTAATGAAGCAGGATTAGAGACAGCTATGTTAATGAGGCAGGGCACAATCTACAGGATTAGGTTATATCTTGAGTCAATCTCTTTTGAGATATGAAAGAGAGAAGCAAGCAGAGAGGAGAGGGACCTCATTACCACCAACCAAGAAGAGCCAGGAGAGGAGGGCATCCTTTGGATCCAGGGTCCCTGCACTGAGAAGCTCCTAGACCGGGGGAAGATTGATGACAAGGACCTTTTCCCAGAGCCAACAGAGACATAAAGCCTTCCCTGTAACACTCAATTTGATGTTGTTTTTAGCAAGTGGGTCAGTCCCCTTACCCCTTCTTTACGTGAACAAAATGAGTTTGTCAGTAAAGTGTCAATTGCAATATAGGAGATGAAAATAGATAAGTAAGAGAAGAGGAAACAAAGAGGTGTAGAGAAATGTGTAATGACTTCTAGTTCTTATATTTCTTTCATCGATTACAAAAGCACTCTTCTCTCTCTCACTATCTAACCTCTTCGGGAGTTAACGTTTTCCTACAGCAGAAGCAAAAGACCTAGGAATAAGCATCCATGTAGTGTTTCATTTTTGTGTAGAATTAAGATTTGACTGTAGTTTTTTATCAAAATAACAATTAGGAAATTTAAATATTAATATGTTACATAAAGTTATTAAATCATTAACCTTTGGCTTCTATAGCTTTCTCTTAATAACCTGGGATTTTAAAACCAAGACTCATTCTCATTTACTTCAGACTCCTAATTTAATTAATATCCAAAAGAAAAAAAAAGTGTTTTTGTTGTTGGAAAGAGTCCTCATATAATAATTTAGAAGTTTGGTGCAACTTTTGTGCATTCCTAAAAGACTGTAGAAAAGCAAATGCAGCACCACGGTTTTATCTAAAGAAACTCAAAGTGAATCCTTTGCAAAACAAATACTATTTTTGAAAAATGAATAATTTTTTTCCTGCAAAACATCAGATGGTTCACTTAAAGGGAGCTGTATACCTACGTTGTACGTCATAGGGAGATATTCAGAGCATTAATAAAATATCTGTAAATCTCTCTGAAAAGACATTGTGGAAATAAAATCCAGTCCATATGTAAGGTTTCTGAAGAGAAAGAGGAAAAATGCAACTGTCTTAGGGCTTCAAAGATCTGATATTAGGAATTACCTTTCCAGAATGTCTAGTATCATCTTGACTATATTAATCAGTTCAAGAGCAGCTGTAAGAATATTATGAGGTGGTTGTTCATTAGTGCCATGTAGACTACGTGCCCTTCTTCTTTCCGATATCATGACAAAAACACGGTCAATAGCATGCTGAAGATGTTCACTTTGTTTTCTGAATCTGGTAGGCATCTTTTTGTCATCCTGAAATTAAAGCGGGAATTTGGGAAGGAAGAAGTGAGACAGCACTTATCTAACACGCTATAAACATGGAATATATTCAATACCAATACCACTTAGCCGAAGTAATATAAGAAGAATGCAAAACTATCATTAAGCACTTTTCATTCTTTACATATTGTTTCTAGTGATCCTGGTATCATTGTTGGTAATATTGAATAAAGGGCATGAGAGGAATAAGGTTCAGTTATGGGAATACTGAGGTGTATAATTTTAGAATGTGGCAAAAACTATTTGTTTAAAATTAGAACATGTTAATTCTTGTCTTAAATACTACTTACTATAAAATATAGCAGGAGCAATATAAGCTCCCTTTAATCTTATCTGGTTCCACTGATGAGGCCAAAGATGCCTTTTAATTGGGAGTTAATAATTTGGGATAATTCTGATACTGCTTTATTAAAATATCTAACTCATTTCCTTTCTACTTTGCATTCTGAACAGGATTGGGTATAGACCCAAAATACAGGAAAGGGGATCCTTAATTTTCATTTATCTCAGATTCGTGGGAACTGTGTATATAGTCTTTTCTGATAGCTGGTAAGGTCATTTAAACATACATGAATTATAAGATTCTTAGTTGGATACTGGCATTAAAATGTACCACTTCAAAGGATTAGACACTCTTTTCATTTACATGTCATCTCTTTGCATGAACATGTGTACGTGTGTTCATTACATCTTTGTCCAGGGCCTCATTAATGACTAGCAGAAACAACCACAGATTTACAGTAATGGCCCAAGTGGTCTCCTCTTGATTTGGAGGAAGTTACTATATCTTCCCTATTTAATGATAAGAGAATAATTTGTGGGTTACTAAGTAGTAAGGGAACATATTTAAAAGGACCTTCCCTTTCAGTCTTTGCAAGTTGGGCGTGCAAGGAAATTTTTATAGATTAACACTATGCTTTACTACTTTCATTGCTCACTGCTAGTTCTTTTATACTACAACTTCCTTGTTTTTGAGTTCTTTACTTTTACGCATCCATCAGTCAGCTGAAATATATCTTCTGGTAATTTTTAATAAGTACATGGGTAATATTTCTTGACTTCGTAGTCTTAAAAATGTTTTTCAGTTGCCAACTCACGTGAATAGTTTGTCAAGGTCACACAGCTAATTATTAGCAGATCTTATCCTGGAAATAGAAGCCCCCTGATTCCTAGTGCTCTTTCTGGAGCATTATTAAATGTATTTAGCCATACAGGGATAAGGAAAAATGGGAATTTTCTGGCATTTACTACGCTGTTGTCAGAGCAGTGAAAGGAAGAACTAGGCCTGGTGTGATATCTGAGTTTGTGCAAACCACTTAATGTTTCAGAGCATTAGTTTTTTCATTTCTAAAATATGGATACTAACACCTGCTTTACCCATCCATAAAACTGTTAAAGATATAAAATGTTATACAAATGCAACTATTATATTTACATATATAATTTGGTATGTGCTAATCACAATATTTTAGGAATTATTAGCCACCAAACTCTAAATAACAAAGAATGGTGGACAATTCCTTTACAAACTTAAGGAAATGTCAAAGAAATTCAATAGCTAGCCCCTCTAACATTCTAAGTAAATTTGGATTGACTTTTCTAATGTAATTTAAGAAAATCTTGTTAAGATTAAACAATTGATAAATGCGATCTTTTTTGGTTTTTTTTTTTGTTACCTCACTAGACCTCCTGTAAAGAGTGAAAAATCAGATATATGTCTTCCCTTGCATAGTAACTACCTTTTTAATTTTTAAAATCATTTTGAACATAGAAAACTTTTTTCAGTAACTCCAAAATATATAGGTCAAATAGCTTATACTTTGGTAACGTTTTGCCTTGGGAAATGATAGCCCTGGAGTGCCTTTCTGGTTACTATTTTAGTATGGACAGCTAAGGGCAAATAATGCCATTTACATCGTAAAAGAGAGGATATTGTTGACATTGTTAAAAGCCATATGCTTTAGAATACTAATGTGAAATTAAGTTTTTTTCCCAAAAATATTTCTCAACCATTACCTTACCTTGCAATATTGAATTTCTTCTGAAATCATGAAGACAATAGTGTACCAAAAGAGATATTTATTTACTTCAACCTCCTTGTGATCTTATGACATACTGAGATCCAAGAAATACAGATCCTTATGGTTTCATTAAAATTTGAGTAATATAATTTCTAGCTTCCATGAAATGAAATAGATCAATTATCTGATTTAGTTGATGATTACTTTTTGCCAGTATATGATCTTCATTAGCTTTAAAAAGTATAGAGCTTTCAAGAGCTGATGAAAATAATAGTAGTAGAAAGAACTGTCATGTGTACTTCTTTTAGCTCCCTGAAACACATTTTACTCCGGCAAAGCTTGGGGTGAGGCCTCCTCTCTGTTCACCATCTTCCTCCAAATACTCTTGATATTGCTAGCGGATAATGTATGCTGCAAGTGCTAACATTTTTCTGTGGGGGGAGGGGGTAGAGGACTAAGTAAAATGACTTTTCCAGTCATGAAGTAGGATCATTGTCTGAGAGTTCAACATTCCTATAGCTAATGACCTTCCATTTTAAAAAGCTGATACTAATTTCTGAGAGGCTAAAGTTATTGAAGGAATAACCTGAGACATTGAAAAAAACACAGGCTCTTCTATATTCGTGAAAAGAAAGGAGAAAAATGATCAAAGATGGATTCCAAAGATTAGATCTTTCATAGATAACACAGGGAACTATAGTGATTTTTTGGCAAAATAATGCAAGAGGGAAGAGATCATAATATGGAAATTTACTGTAATTTAATCAAAGTGAGGCTGAATGCCTGAGGTAAATTATTAATAATCATGTTAAGGGTAATATCTTTTAAATGACATTGAGATCTACACAATTGACTTAACATTTTTGTTTTCTGTATGATGAACTTAATTATGGGTTTCAGAAGAGTGTATATTCCAAAACAATTCTATAGTTTTAAAATACATTGGTGAAGTTTCATGCTACAGCATATTAAAAATATCCTAGTGTTTTTTCATGCTTTTCTGATGACTGCTATTGGAAGCATGTATGAATATTGAAGTGATGGACTTGAGCAAATCCAGGAGTTTTGCAGTTAGTAAGTTTTTCAAAGTGTTAAGATAGCAGTGTCTGTTGCCAGAAGTGTGAGAACTGAATAGCACTGGAGAGAGAATAACAGGTTATTGGCATATATTGGATAAAAGTAAAGCTCTTGATTAGTCTTCAAGGTAAATGGGAGGGATGGGGTCCATTTTTCTTTGCTTAATAATGTCTATAAAATTACTGTTTTGGTATCTCCATAGAAGTAACAGGCCATGGTTTATAGTACAGGCATTTTTATAATTCATGCACACTTAACATTTCTATAAATAAAGGTAGTGAGGATCAGTAAATTGCAATCATAGGACTACAAAACCAAATATATGTATGTACGTGCATGTGCGCATATATTTATATACACATACACATATGTATATATATAAATCTACATGTATACATGTATATACACTTATAAAACCTACTGCCGTTGAGTCAATTCCAACTCATAGCAACCCTATAGGACAGAGCAAGAACTGGCCCACAAGATTTCCATGGAGCAGCTGGTGGATTTGAACTGACAACCTTTTGGTTAGCAACTGAGCTCTTAATCACCGTGCCACCAGGGCTCCATATATACCTATAGTACATATATACATTTATATATGCCTATCTATCATCTATATAAAGCGAAAATTACAATATACAATTCAAAACCAGTAAAAAATTTTAAAAAATGACGAAGTCAGGTGGATAGTTTGTAAATGTTACAATACAAAACTCCATAGCTATACCTACATCATGCCAAACTTCAGAATGAAAATAGGAGGAAAAATTTTCACCCATCTAGATGTGCAATATCAGGCAAATGTTTGGCTAATTTTTTTCTTATTTTTATCTGAAACTTTGGGAACTATGCAGGTTTTCATTCCTCTTTGCCCCAGAAGTCAGTATATCTTAAAAAAAATAATCAATAGTGGCTTCTGAACTCAAAAGGCTTATTCTCCTTGAGTCACTGGCTTGACTTGAGCCAGTAAAAATTAGTAAATTGAATTTTCACTATATATCACTAGAAGGAAGAATTTCCATGGCATAATAGAGGATAAGATTCTGACTTTGAGTAGATGCCTTAAAAATATATATAATTAAATTAATTCTGGCCAATAAATACAGAGTGGAATGCACATGCTCCTTGTGGTTGTATGATGGATGGCTTCATTAGAGAATTCTACCAAATATTTAGAGAAGAGCTCACACCAGTACTACTCAAACTATTTCAGAGCGTAATAAAGGAAAGAATACTCCTGAACTCATTCTATGAAGCCAACATATCCCTGATACCAAAGCCAGGCAAAGATACCACAAAAAAAGAAAATTACACACAAATATCTCTCATGAATATAGATGCAAAAATTCTCAACAAAATTCGAGCCAGTAGAATTTTGTATCATATCAAAAAAATAATACACCACGACCAAGTGGGATTCATACCAGGTATGTAAGGATGGTTCAACATTAGAAAATCAATCAATGTAATGCACCACATAAATAGAACAAAAGAAAATAATCACCTGATCATCTCAATCTACACAGAAAAGGTATTTGATGAAGTCCAGCACCTATTCCTGATAAAATCTCTCAATAAAATAGGAATAGAAGGGAAATTCTTCAATATAATAAAGGGCTTTTATAGGGTTGCTATGAGTCGGAAACGACTTGATGGTTACAGGTTTTGGTTTTTATATAAAACCAACATCTAGATCAGTTGGCATAACATTATTCATAAAGATTATATCCTACTTTGTTGAGTAGCATCTGTGGTCTTAAAAGCTTGCTATTGGCCACCTAAGATACAGTCATTTCTGTCAGGAGCAAAAGAGAGTGAAGAAAACAAAGACTCAAGGAAACAATTAGTGCAAAGAACTAATAGACTACAAGAACCACAGCCTCCACTGGGTTGAGACCAGAAGAACTAGATGGTGCCCAGCTACTACCACCAACTGCTGTAACAGGGATCACGATAGAGGGTTCCGGACAGAGCGGGAGAAATGTGTAGAACAAAATTCAAATTCACCAAAAAGATCAGACTTACTGGGCTGAGAGAGACTGGAGGAACCTCTGAGACTATGGCCCTCAGACACTCTGCTAACTCAGAACTGAAGCCACTCCCGAAGTCTACCTTTCAGCTAAAGATTAGACAGGCCTATAAAACAAATAATAACACACATGAGGAATGTGCTTCTTAGTTCAATCAAGTATACAAGATCAAATGGGCAACACCTACCCAAAAGCAAAGACGAGAAGGCAAGATCAGACAGGAAACTTGGACGTATGGACACGGGCAACCTGGGGTGTAAGGGAAAAGGAGGAGAGTGTTGACACATTGTGAGGATTGCAACTAATGTCACAAAACAATTTGTGTATAAATTTTTGAATGAGAAACTAATTTGCACCATAAACTTTCACAATAAAATTTTAAAAAATTACCCTAGATCACTAGGAGGAATTTCCATGCCATAATAGAACATAGGGTTCTGACCACGAGAAGATGTCTTAAAAAAATAATAATTAAAAGAGGCGGGGCAGAGATAGGGGAATAGTCAGATGTTTCATGTCATCCCACTTAAAACAAAGTTTTGAAAAGTAAATAGAATATTAAGACAATCTAGTCACCCTAAGCATCAATGAGAATGCTGAAAAATTGTACTGAGTAACAGGTGGAAGGAGAGACAATTCAAAAACAACAGAAACGGGGAATCATGGATCACAGGATCGCCAGCATCCTGCTAGGTGAATCTGCCCAGCACACACAAGTTGAGGCAATCAGGAACATTCCAAGCCAAAACCCACCCCATTTGGTGCAGCTAAGCAGCAGCAAATCTGCATGCACCTCCAGACCCAAACAGAAGTGACACCAAACCTTCAAAAGTCAAGTGCAAGCTCCCAACTCACCATGCACACACAATAACCCTTCCCTGACCAGAGCTCCATGGCTGAGGAACACTGACTTCTCCTCATCCATCCCCCTAAACCAGTCTGGAGGCATTCAACACAACCACGCCACCAATGCCGGGATCTCACATTCAGGAATGGAGGAACCCACTCCTTCACCCAGCCACTGGCATAGGAAGTTTATGGACTTGCAGTACCCTTCACCCTCGCCAATCACCTGCACCAGTGTCTTGCTGGCCTACCTAGCCTGGCACACCCTCATTAGGATATAATGGGTGGGGCTTCCAAGTGAAGCCCATTTTCCCCTGCAACAGCCCAGTGGGAGCTGCAGATTTGTGACATCTGACACTGCCCCACGCCTAAAGATGGGGCCTCACCCTCCCACATTGAGGGCTTGAGGGCCAGTGGTACCACCCACTCCATCTAATCACCCATGACAGGGACCTGAGAATTAGTGGCATCCCTCAATCCCTCCAGCCAATGGCACCAGGCACGCAAGGACTGGCTGCACTACCTCCCCACTATGCACTCTAGTGGACAGGGGCACTCTCTCCATCCAGGCACCTGGGGCAGCTGACAGCCCCCTGCCTTGCCCCCTACATCACCCCCTACTGTAACCAGAGACCTGTGATTGCTCCAAACACCCCCACACTACTCTGTCCACCCAGGACTGTAGGTGAGACTCTCCACACCAAACACTCAGTTAATGATGACCTGGGCACCTGTACTCCAAAAAACCAGTAAGCAGCAGAGCACACATACAACACCCAACCCAATGTCCAGGGATAACACCCCTGCACATATGGCCAGGTAAATAGCAGGACAGGTTCATTGCCTCACCCAAAACACCACCTATATCTTCAGCACCTCCACAAAAACAGTAAGCAGACTCCCAGATTCACACACCTAGTAGCTGCTATGACCAGATGGAGATAAGAAGTGAGAGCTTCAATGAAGCCACATAAAAAAGAGAGTAGCACAAATGTCCAGCCTACTTGCACATATAAAAAAAATTCAGGTGCAATAAACAAAAATACAATAAATAAACAAAAATAGTAACCCGTTGATGCTTCAAAGACAATAGTCAATATCAAATCACATAAACAAGTAGGACAAGATGGCTCCAGCAAGTGACCGAAATAAAGAACCAGAGAAATCCTTCCATGGGAAGATAAGGTAATGGAACTACCTGATAAAGAATTCAAAAGACTAACATACAGAGCTCTCCAAGAGATCAAGGAGATCAGGCAAAACACAGACCAAACCAAGGAACACACAGACAAAGCAATAGCTGAATTCAGGAAAATAATACAAAAAAAAAGGACAGAATGAACAGGCTGCTAGAAACCATACAAAAACAGCAAATAGAAATCCAAAAGTTTAACAATAAAATTTCAGAATTAGACAACTCAATAGAAGGCCACAGGAGCAGAATTGAGACAATGGAAGTTAGAACTAGTGAGACTGAAGATAAATCTCCTGACAGCTATTTATTTGAGGAAAATCAGAAAAAGGAATGATAAAAAACGAAGAAAGCCTAAGAATTATGTGGAATACTATCAAGAGGAAAAACATATGAGTGATAGGAGTACCAGAACTGGGGTGGGGGGTGGATAATGGAAAACACAGAAAGAATTGTCGAAGATTTATTGCCAGAAAACTTCCCTAAATATCGTGAAAGGCAAGAAGATATCTATCCAATGAAGCTCAAAGAACCCCATACAGGATAGACACCAAAAAGAAAGTTGCCAAGGCATATCATAATTAAAATTGCCAAAACTAAAGACAAAGAAAGAATCCTGAGAGCCACTAGAGATAAACAAAAGGTCACCTATAAAGGAGAACGAATAAGACTAAATTCTGATTACTCAGCAGAAACCACGCAGGCAAGAAGGCAATGGGATAACATATATGAAGCTTTGAAGAAAAAAAAAAAATGCAGCCAAGAATTATATAACCAGTAAAATTGTCTCTCAAATATGATGGTGAAATTAGGTCATTTCCAGATAAACAGAAACTAAGGGACTATGTAAAAACTAGAACAAAATTACAAGAAATATTAAAGGGAGTCCTCTGGTTAGAGAACAAAAACATCAGACAACAACCCAAGACTAGGATACAGGACTGATCAACCAAATACCAACCTAGACAGGGAATTCACAAAAACAAAATAAAGCTGAAAGACTGAAAATAGGGAACCAGAGACACCCATATGTAAACAACAACAATGTCAAAACAAAAATAGGGAATAAACGGTGTAGTCAGAACTTCCATATCGAGATGAAATCAAGGCGGTATCAAGAAATAAAACAATGGTTTAAACTTAGAAAAACAAAGGTGAATTTCAACATAACCACAAAGGAAACTAATAATATTACCCACCAAAATAAAAAAGAAGAAAAACAAAGACTAAGCAAACACAAAATCAACAATAATGAAAGAGATGAAAAGACAATATGTAAACAAAAAGAACTCAGCACAGAAAATTAAGTGGAACAAAGAAACCATCAACACCACACAAAAAATAAATAAAAGTTCAACAGTAAACTCATACCTATCAATAACTACACTGAATGTAAATGGCCTAACTGCACCAGTAAAGAGGCAGAGAGTGGTAGAATGAATAAAAAAAAAAAATCACCTATATGCTGTCTACAAGAGACACACATTAGACATAAAGACACAAAAAACTAAAACTCCAAGGATAGAAAAAAATATATATCAAGCAAACAATAACCAAAAAACAGCAGGAGCAGCAATATTAATCTCCAATAAGATAGATTTTAAACCAAAATCCACCATATAGGATAAGGAAGGACACTATATAATAATTAAACAGTCAATACAGCAGGAAGACATAACCATAATAAACATTTACATACCAGATGACAAGGCTGTGAAATACATAAAACAAATTCTAACAGTATTGAAAAGAGAAATGGACAGCTACACAATAATAGTAGGAGACTTAAATACACCACTTTTGGTGAAGGACAGAACCCCTAGAAGGAAAATCAATAAAGATACAGAAGATCTAAATGCCAAAATCAACCAACTGGACCTCATAAACATATACTGAAAACTCCACCCAACAGCAGCAAAGTATACATTATTTTCCAACACACATGGAACATTCTCCAGAATAGACCACATTTTAGGCCACAAAGCAAGCCTTAACAAAACTCAAAACATCGAAATAATATAAAGGATCTTCTCTGATCATAATGTCATAAAAGTAGAAATCAGTAACAGAAATAGCAAAGAAAAAAATCAAATACATGGAAACTGAAAAACACCTTGCTTAAAAACTACTGGGTAATAGAAGAGATAAAGGAAGGGACAAAAATAAAAATCAAATGAAAATGAAAACACACATTACCAAAAGCTTTGGGACACAGCAAAGCAGTGCTTAGAGGTCAATTTATAGCAATAACTGCACACATCAAAACAGAAGAGACTTCTGGGAAACATGGTGCTATAGTCAGAAGCACCACATCATCCCTCCTCAGCAAAGATCAGAAAAACTAAGTCAAACAGAGTCACACGTCAATCCTGAAACCCTAAGCATCAAATGAAGAGATAAAGAACTCAACCACGCACCAAATGGAATAAGAAACTGACCAAGAACAGAGAGCGAGGAGAGATACATGCAGAGGTCCCCTATCAGCTACCACAGCACGGATCCACCATCTTGGACTCCTATTGAAGATCAGTGAACAGGGGGTATGAGAAAGCAGCTTCACGAAGCTTCCAGCAGGAGACAGAACAAGCGTAACCAGCAATATACACTTTCCCACCCCACACCCTTCTTCACCCCTACTTTGCCTCCTCTGCTTCCTGCAGCCACAGTCTCTTGGTTGGGAAACACCAGCTTCATCCCAGTGTCACTTGGATTCCACCCACCTGCACTGGCCGGCTCCCTGAGCACCTTTTTTTGGCTGCTGGTGTTGCTTTTTCCCTCTTCTTTAGATTTCTTCCTCACCTCTCACTACCTCTCCCTCCTCTCTCTCAAATACCTGGCTCTGTGTGCTATCTTTGCTACTTCCTGAAAGGCTGAAAACCACTGCTCAACTGTGAAACTGGTGGGACTTTTGGGGCTTTTTTGTTAGTTTGTTTGCTCTGATTTGTTCTGTTTTGATTTGTTTGTTTGTTTTCTTTTTCTTTTCTAGGCTTGGGAGCCCCTTTTAGCCGAGCAGTACCACATGGCTTGGAAGCTACTCCCTTACTCTGTGCAGATGCATAGGGACATCCCTGGGGGGCATTTCCTTTTTCTTGATTTTTTTTTCTTTTTTTGGTGTTGGATTTTTTTTGTTTCTTTCTTTTGTTTTCTTCTCTCTCTTATTCTTTTTGTCTTTCTTCATTTCTAGTTTCTCGATTCATTCATTTTTTCTTTTACCCTTTTTATTTTTTTCTCATTTTTGTTTTTTACTGTTTCTCAGTCTCTCATCTCTCTACTTCAATAGCAAGCTACCTTAGCACTCTACTTTTTTGTTTGTTTGTTTTTGGCTCCTGTTTCTCTCTCCTCTCTCTCCTCTTTCCCATACCCATCTTAGCTCAACACATCACAATCTATCCCTTCCTTCCTGCCTACCTGCACCGTGCGCTGAACATCACACTCCTAAGCAGCACAGGCACAGCCTACTGGAACCTGTCCTGCACTGATTGCTGATCTGCCCTGGTGGCTGTAGTAAGTGCCACAAACAACCCATCCCAGTAACTCCTGTTAAGTTACACATGCCCTGCTGTACCATATCTGAGGGACTGACCCTGCCAATTGGAGAAGGAGGTGAAAAGTATCATGCCCACAGACTAGCAAACAACAAAGAACACACAGCCTGCCTGCTCAGACATAGCCAAATTAAAAAAAAGGACGAAACAAACAAATCTACAATCAATAAATGAGAGAAATACTACTGAATGCCCCAAAGACAGCAGACAATTTCAAAACATTTACAAAAACAGGACAGGATGATTCCAGTAAGCATCCAAAATAAAACACCAGATGAATTTCCAGTAGAAGAAAAGGCACTAGAACTACCTGATAGGGAATTCAAATCTCTAATACTCAGAATTATCCAAGAGTTGAAGCGAAAGGCCATCAAAATGAGGAAAAAATAGACAAATTCATGGAAAAGGCAGACAAATTCATGGAAAATACAGACAAAAAATGGAAAAATTCAAGAAAATAATACAGGAACAAAATGCTAAAATAAATTCACAACTAGAAATCATACAAAAACAACAATTAGAAATCTAAAAGATAAACAACAAGATTTCAGAAATGGACGGTGTCATAGAAGGGCTTAGGAGCAAGTTTGAAATGATGGAAGACAGGATCAGTGGAATTGAAGACAAACACTTCGATACAACCCTGAGGAAAAAATCAGAAAAAAAGAATGAAGAAACCCTGAGAATTATGTAGGATACAATCAAAAGCAAAAATCTGTGAGTGATCAGAGTTCCAGAACAGAGGGAGAAAACAGAAAACACAGAGAGGATCATTGAAGAATTGCTGACAGAAAACTTCCCCAATATCATCAAAGATGAAAAGCTGACCATCCAAGAAGCTCAACGAACCCCATATAGGATAGACGCCAAAAGAAAATTACCAAGGCATATCATAATCACACCCGCTAAAACCAAAGACAAAGAATTCTGAGAGCAGCTCAAGAAAAACAAAAAGTCACATGCAGAGGAGAAACAATAAGACTAAGCTCGGATTATTCGGCAGGAAACTATGCAGGCAAGAAGGCAATGGGATAACATATATAAAACCTTGAAAGAAAAAAATTTGCAGCCAAGAATAATATATCCTGAAAAACTCTTGTTCAAATATGGTGGTGAAATTAAGTCATTTCCAGATAAACAGAAATTAAGGGACTATGTAAAAACCAAACCAAACTTACAAGACTTATTAAAGGGAGTCCTTCAATCTGAGAACAAACAACATCAGACCACAGGCTGAATGTAGGACACAGGATTGTAGTAGCCAGATACCAACCTAGGAAATGAACTCTTAAGGACTATGCAAAACCAAAAAATAATTACAA
>NW_004443996.1:4466808-4482590 GCF_000243295.1 Trichechus manatus latirostris
AAAAAAAAAAAAAAAGCACTACAAAATGCAATCCCACCCCTAGAAATATATCTTAAAGAAATAACAGCCATCACATGAATAGACATATGCATACCCATATTCATTGCAGTGCTGTTCACAACAACAAAAAGATGGAAACAATCTAGATGCTCATTAATAGATGAATGGATAAACAAACTATGGTACATACACACAATGGAGTATTATGCAATGATAAAGAACAGTGATGAAGAATGACGAATCTGTGAAGCACTGACATGTTGTGAGGTTGTTAAACAACGTCATAAAACAATATATGTACTGACTGTTTAATGAGAAACTATTTGTTCTGTAAAACTTAATCTAAAGTACAATAAAAAAAATTAAAAAAAAACAAAAGAAAATGTCAAAATCAAAACATTAACCCTGCCACTTGAACAAATAAAAAGAGAGCAGCAAAAGAAGACCTCAGTTACAAGAAGAAAAGAAATAATAAATATTAGAGCAAAAGTAAATGAAAGAGAATATAAAAACAATTAAAAGAATCAACATTACCAAAAGTTGGTTCTTTGAAAACATCAACAAAATTGACAAACATTGGCCAAACTGACAAAAGAAAAATACAAGAGGAAGCAAATAACCCAAATAAGAAATCAAATGGTGATATCACAACAGATCAAACTGAAATAAAAAGGAGCATAACAGAATACTATGAAAAATTATACTCCATCAAATTTGAAAACCTAGAGGAAATGGACAAATTTCTATAAACACACTGTCTGCCTACACTAACACAAACTGAGTAGAAAAATTAAATAAACCTATAACGAAACAGGAAATTGAAGAGGTAATAAACCTCTGCCCCCTGAAAAAAAAAAAAAAAAAAAGCCCTGGCCCTGATGGCTTCACTGAGGAACTCTACCAAACTTTCAGAAAAGAGCTAACACCAATACAACTCAAGCTATTTCAGAGCATATAAATGGAAGGAATACTCCCAAACTCATTCTATGAAGCCAGCATAACCCTGACACCAAAGCCAGTCAAAGACACCACAAAAAGAAAACTATAAACCTGTATTCCTCATGAACGTAGATGCAAAAATTCTCAACAAAATTCTAGCCAATAAAATTCAGCAGCATATCAAAAAATAATACATTTTGACCAAGTGGGATCCATACCAGATATGCAGGGATGTTTCAACATTAGAAAATCATCAGTGTAATCCACCACATAAATAAACAAACAAAAAAAGAATCACATGATTAGAAAAGGCACTTGACAAATACCAACACCCATTTCTGATGAAAACTCTCAGCAAAACAGTAATACAAGAGAAATTCCTAGACATGATGAAGGGCACTTATCCAAAAACAACAGCCAACATCATTCTAAATGGAGAGAGTGCAAGCCTTCCCTTAAGAACAGGAACCAGACAAGGACACCCTTTATCACCACTCTTATTTTTCATGTTGCTGGAAGTCCTAGCTAGAGGAATAAGGCAAGAAAAAGAAATAAAGAACATACAAATTGGCAAGGAAGAGGTAAAACTATCCCTATTAGCAGATGATATGATCTTATACACAGAAACCCCCAAAGAATCCACAAGAAAACTACTAGCACTAATAGAAGACTTCAGCAAAGTAGCAGGATAATAATCAACATACAAAAATCAGTTGGATTCCTCTATACCAGCAAACAGAACTTCGAAAAGGAAATCACCAAATCAATACCATTTGCAATAGCCCCCAAGAAGATAAAGTACTCAGAAATAAATCTAACCAGGGACATAAAAGACCTATATAAAGAAAACTACAAAACACTACTGCAAGAAACATATCATGCTCATGGATAAGAAGACTCATCATTGTGCAAATGCCAATTCTACCCAAAGCGATCTCCAGATACAATGCAATCCCAATCCAAATTCCAACAGAACTCTTTAACATGATGGAGAAACAAATCACCACCTTTATTAGGAAAGGGAAGAGGCCTTGGATAAGTAAAGTACTACTGAAGAAAAAGAACAAAGTGGGAGACCTCACACCACCTGACTTTGTTGTTGTTAGGTGCCCTTGAGTCGGTTCCAACTCATAGCGACCCTATGTACAATAGAACGAAACACTGCCCGGACCAGCACAAGCCTCACAATCGTTATTATGCTTCAGCCCATTGTTGCAGCCACTGTTTCAGTTCATCTCATTGAGAGTCATCTTTTTTTCGCTGGTCCTCCACTTTACCAAGCATGATGTCCTTCTCCAGGGACTGGTCGCTCTTGATAACATGTCCAAAGTATGTGAGAAGAAGTCTTGCCATTCTCTCTTCTAAGGGGCATTCTGGCTGCACTTCTTCCAAGACAAATTTCTTCATTCTTTGGCAGTCCGTGGTATAGTCAATATTCTTTACCAACATCACAACTCAAAAGTGTCAATTCTTCTCCTGTCTTCCTTATTCATCAACCAGCTTTCACATGCATATGAGGCGATTGAAAACACCATGGCTTGGGTCAGGAGCACCTTAGTTCTAAAAGTGGCATCTGTGCTTTTTGTCACTTTAAAGAGGTCTTTTGTAGCACATTTGCCCAATGCAATGTGTCATTTGATGTCTTGACTGCTGCTTCCATGGGTGTTGATTGTGGATCCAAGTAAAATGAAATCCTTGACAGTGTAAATCTTTTCTCTGTTATTCATGATGTTGCTTATTGGTCCAGTTGTGAGGAGTTTTGTTTTCCTCATGTTGAAGTGTAATCCATAACGAAGGCTGTTGTCTTTGATTTTCATCAATAAGTGCTTCAAGTCCTCTTCACTCTCAGCAAGCAAGGTTGTGTCATCTGCATAAGGCAGGTTGTTAATTAATTTTCCTTAAATCCTCATGCTCTGTTCTTCATATAGTACAGCTTCTATGATTATTTGCTCAGCCTACAGGTTGAATAGGTATGGTGAAAGGATAGAACCCTGACCCACACCTTTCCTGACTTTAAAACACGCAGTATCCCCTTGTTCTGTTCGAACGACTGCCTCTTGACCTGCGTACAGGCTGCTCATGAGCACAATTAAGTGTTGTGGAATTCCCATTCTTTGCAATGTTATCCATAATTTGTTATGATCCACACAGTCAAATGAAACACAGGTAAACATCTTTCTGGTATTCTCTGCTTTTCACCAGGATCCATCTGACATCAGCAATGATATCCCACGTTCTACATCCTCTTCTGAATCAGGCTTGAATTTCTGGCAGTTCCCTGTAGATGTACTGCTGCAACAGCTTTTGAATGATCTTCAGCAAAATTTTACTTGCATGTGATATAAATGATATTATTCAGTAATTTCCTCATTCGATTGGATCACCTTTCTTTGTAATAGCCAGAAATATGGATCTCTTTCAGACCTGATTTTAGAACCTATTATACAGCCACAGTAGTCAAAATCTAAAATCTAAAATAATAAAGATCATGGAATAAAAAGTAACGACAACACTAGAGGCCCTAATACATGGCATAAATAGTATACAAACCATAACTAACAATGCACAAACACCAGAAAAGAAACTAGATAACTGGGAGCTCCTATAAATTAAACACTCATGCTCATCAAAAACCTTCAATAAAAGAGTAAAAAGAGAACCTACAAACTAGTAAAAAAAGAAAATTGGCTATCACATACCTGAAAAAGTCTAATCTCTAAAATATAGAAAATATTTCAACATCTCAATAACAAAAAGACATATAATCCAATTAAAAAATGGGCAAAGGATATGATCAGACACTTCATCCAAGAAGACATTCAGGCAGCCAACAGACACATGAGGACATGCTCGTGATCATTAGCCATTAGAGAAACGCAAATCAAAACTACAGTGAGATGCCATCTCAGCCCGACAATACTGGCACTAATCCAAAAACACAAAATAACAAATGTCAGAGAGATTTCAGGGAGACTGGAACTCTTTCACACTGCTTGTGGGAATTTAAAATGTTGCAATCACACTGGAAAATAATATGATGTCTCCTTAAAAAGCTAAAATTAAAAATACTGTACAATTCCTAGAAATATACCTTCGATAAATACAAGCCGTCATACAAATAGAAACAAACACACCCATGTTCGTTGCAGCACTATTTACAATAGTAAAAAGATGGAAACAACCTAAATGCCTATCAACAGATGAATGGATAAACAAATTATGGTACATACACACAATGAAATAGTAGGCAATGATGAAGAACAAAGATGAATCCGTGAAAATCTCACATCATAGATGAATCTGGAGGGCATTATGCTGAGTGAAATAAGTCAATCACAAAAGTACAAATATTGTATGAGACCACTGTTATAAGAACTCATGGAAAGTTTTACACACAGAAAAAAGCATTCTTTGATGGTTACAAGGGTGGGGAGGGATGGGGATGGGAAATCACTAACTAGATACTAGACATTGTCAACTTTGGTGAAGGGAAATACAACACACAATATAGGGGAATTCAGCACAACTGGACCAAAACAAAAGCATAGAAGTTTCCTAGACACATCCAAACACTTTGAGGGACTGAGTAGCTGGGGCTGGGAGCTGGGGACTATAGTCTTGAGGAACATCTAGGTCCATTGGCATAATACAGTTTATAAAGAAAATGTTCTACATCCCACTTTGGTGAGTAGCATCTGGAGTCTTAAAAGCTTGTGAGCGGCCACCTAATATACATCTATGGGTCCCATCGTATTCGGAACAAAGGAGAATGATGAAAACAAAAGACACAAGAAAATATTAGCCCAAAAGACTAAAAGGCCACATGAACCAGAGACTACACTAGCCTGAGCTCAGAAGAACTAGATGGGGCCCAGCTACCACCACTGACCACTCTGACAAGGATCACAACAGAGACTCCTGAACAGAGCGGGAGAAGAATATAGAACATAATTCAAAATCAAGAGAAAAGACCAGACTTAATGGTCTGAGAGTGACTGGAGGAAACCTCGAGACTATGGCGCCTGGATACTCTGCTAACTCAGAACTGAAACCACTCCCAAAGCACACCTTTTCAGACAAAGATTAGACAGACCTATAAAACAAAAAATAACACACGTGAGAAAGTTCTTCTTAGTTCAATCAAATAAACGAGATGAAATGGGCAACTCCTCCCCAAAAGCAAGAAGAGAAGGCAGGAAGGGACAGGAACTGGACAAATGGACACAGGGAACCCGGGGTGAAAATGGGGAGCCTGCTGTCACATTGTGGGGATTGCAATCAGTGTCACAAAACAATATGTGTTTAAATTCTTGAATTAGAAATTATCTTGAGCTGTAAACTTTCACCTGAAACACAATCAAATTTAAAAACAATAGAAGAGAAATTTCTAGAACTCAAAATTATGTAGCATGTGCAGCACAATCAATAAAAAAGAACTACACCTGGATACAACTTCATAAAATTACTGAATACTACAAACAAAGAATAGATTCCCAAAGCTTTCACTGACATAAAACAGTTCGTGCACAAAAGAATGAGCATCAGACTATGATCAGATTCTGAAGAATAACACTGGATGATAGAAAACAAAAGATGTTTTACTTTAAAGATTCTAAATAAAATTATTTTCATCCTAGAATTCTATATCCAGCCAAAAATGAGAGAAGATGAAAAATATTTCAAACATGAAAGCACCCAGTAAATGTTATTTGAAAGCAACTGGTTGGAGAAAGTTACTATAGGAAATACTCCAGCACAATTGGAATAAAAAATAAAGACATGGAGAGTCAAAAAACAGTGAATTCAACCAAGGAAAACAATGAAGGGAATTTCCAGGATGACATTTACAGCAGATCTAGAGCGTCCTAGTCCAGACTGGGAAAAAAAAAAGGCCAGGGAACACTAGGAAGAAAGTGTGAATGGAATAAAATGTACGATTGAAATCGGCCCAAAACAAACAAACAAACAAACAAACAAAAAAACACCATCAATCTGATCAAAAAAGTCTCTGAGTATTGAGAAACTGTTAAGCTTGTGGTGGTGGATACAAGTTTTCCAAAATTCTAATTTTTGGTTCAAAGTTTAAATTTTATTATTGGCAGTAAATATTGTCAATTGAAGTGACAGGTTCTTTGTTCATTTTTTAGAAAATATATGCCAAATACTTAAGTGTGAATATCCATGATTTGTCTATCAGGTCTTTTTGTTTTTTTTAGGCAGAGATGGTGCTCCATAAAAAACAACTGCTAGCTCAGCTTGCAAATCCAACAACTTCAGAAGTGCTTTTTCTTGACATAGCTATCTTGCTTGGATATGCAGAAGAAATGCTTTATGTGTACTTCCTATTTCATCACATAGAATATTAAGAATACATGCACCCAAGGCACAAGGTTTAATAAAATTAAGTAATTTTAATTCCCTCATCAAGGAAAAAAAAGAATAAAATTAATTCTGGCCAATAAATACAGAGTGAAAAGCACATGCTCCTTGTAATTGTTTGACTTTCGTTCATCCAACAAATTTTGTTGAGTATCAGCTATGTGGCAGATACTCTTCTATATGTTCGGAATATTGCAATGAACTTCACAAGCATGGTCTCTGCATTATGGAGCTTATATTGTAAATAGAGAAGGTAGTAATAGAGGAGAAAATTAATAAATAATTCCATATTTAAAAAAAGGCAAAAACAAAATATTTTCACACAGATTTCATCATGTTCCATAGAATGTTGACGATAGATAAAGCACAATTTACCTTAAAATAATGTCCAACCTTTGATTTATTCAAAGAAATAGCACACCGAAACCAAATAAGAAAAGAAATAGGGGACATTACAACAGATATAACTGAAATAAAAAGGATAATAACAGAGTATTTTGAAAAACTATACTCGAGAGGTGGGACCAAGACGGCGGAGGAGTCAGATGTTTCAGTGGTGCCTCTTACAACACAGACCGGAAAAAACAAGTGTATTGATTATATATGGCAATCTAGGAGCCATGAACATCAAAGGTAAAGTTGAGGAATCTGACAGAGCAGCAGGGGGAGGGAGAGACAGTTCAGAAGCAGCCAGGAGTTGCCAGACCTGTCTGGGCAGGAACAGGCACCCTTCACGCCAGCTCAGTTGGCATGTGTGGTGAGGCAAGTAGTGGTGCTTGGAACATGTTTTCCACATCGGGAGAGACCGAGGAGTGGAGAGTCTACTGAAACCTCCAGAACCAGTGAGAAGGGGTACTCAACTAGCAAAAGATAAGCACATGCGTCTAACCTACCTCGCAGATCAAAAAACACCCCCTTTGGGAAAAAATTCTCTCCGATTTACCTGCCCCCTCCTCACTATACACCGCGTCCCAGGCCAGCTTCTGTGATTGCAGGGTCCCATGGGCTGGAAGTAGCCCATTCTCCTGGCCTCAGAAAGGGAACAAAATGACAAACAGGAAAAAATAATCTGCCAGCTCCCCTAAGTGGTGAACTCAGGATAGGCACAGCTCCTGTGCCTAGGCACAGGCATAAGGGGTCCATGGACTTTGAATGCCTTTCACCCCTGCATAGACCTATGTGGGCACATTTCAACAGCATAGGCCCTCATTAGCACAGTAAAACAGGATATACAGTGAAACCTAACGTCAACTGTATCAGCTATATGGAGGAGCGACAGGTTTGTGACATTTAACACTGCTCTGCTCATTAAGCGAGGTCCTCACCTACCCACATCAGGGGCCTGAGTACTAGTGGCTCCACGCAGACCACCTAGCCACCCACGACAGGGGTCCAAGAATAAGTGGTGCCTCCCTGTCCTTATAGCCAACAGCATAGGGAGACCATAGTCTGAATGCAGAACCCACCCACCTAGATGCTCTAGGGAACAGGGACATGCTTTCCTCCCAGACACTCAGGGGCAGCTGTCAGCCCCCTGCCTTGCTCAGCATGTGACCCCTTACTGTAGCCAGATACCTGTGCCTACACCAATCACCCCTGCCCATCTAGGACTATAGGTGAGAGCCTATGCCATACACTTGGTGACCAACATCCTGGACAACTGAGCTGAATTCATACAAGAAAAGTTAAATGGCTCCTGGGCTCACATACCTAATAACAGGTCTAACAACCTGGTGATGAGACGTTAGAGCATCAAAGGCGCCAATAATCAAACTAGCTCACATGAGCAGCCTATTTGGGCATATTAAAACAAAACAAAACAAGAAGCTAGAACACAATAATCAAATATAAAATAAATAAATATAATAACTTATTGATGGCACAGAGACAACAGTCAATATCACATCACATAAACAGGTAAACCACGATGGCTTCAGCAAGCTCCAACAACAAAGAATCAAGATATTTTCTGGAGGAAGAGAACTTGAAATTACCATAGGTAGAATACAAAAGATTAATATACAGAACTCTTCAAGATATCAGGAAGGATATCATAAAAAATGCAGAACAAGCCAAGGAAAACACAAACAAAGCAATAGACGATCTTCAGAAGATTATAGAAGAGCATAATGACAAATCTAAAAGGTTGCAAGAATCCACAGAGAGACAGCAAACAGAAATCCAGAAGATTAACAATAAAATTTCAGAATTAGACTACTGAATAGAGAGCCATAGGAGCTGAATTGAGGCAATAGAAGTCAGAATTAGTGAGATTGAAGATAAAGCACTAGACACCAACTTATTTGAGGAAAAACCAGATAAAAGAATTTTAAAAAATGAAGAAGTCCTAAGAATTATGTGGGACTCTATTAAGAGGAGTAACTTACTAGCTATTGGAGAACCAGAACAGGGGAGATAACAGAAAATAGAGAGAGAATTGTTGAAGATTTGCTGGCAGAAAACTTCCGTGATATCATGAAAGTTGAGAAGATATCTATCCAAGATGTTCATCGAAACCCACACAAGGTAGATCCCAAAAGAAAGTCACCAAGATATATTATAATCAAACTTCCGAAATCAAAGATAGAGAAATTTAAGAGTGGCTAGGGATAAACGAAAAGTCATATACAAAGGAGAGACAATAAGACTAAGCTTGGACTACACAGCAGAAACCACGCAGGCAAGAAGGCAATAAGATGACATGTAAAGACACTTGAAGGAAAAAAAACAAAAAACAAAAAACTGCCAGCCAAGAATTATATATCCAGCAAAAATGTCTCTCAAATATGATGGCAAAATTAGGGCATGTCCAGATAAGCAGTTTAGGGAATTTGCAAAAACCAAACCAAAATTACAAGAAATACTAAAGGGAGTCCCCCGGTTAGAAAATCAATAACATCAGATAACAACCCAAGACTAAAACAAAGGACAGGGCAACCAGATATCAACCCAGATAGGGAAGTCACAAAAATAAATCAAAGATAAAACACTAAAACAGGGAAACAGAGACATCAATATATAAATGACAACAAAGTTAAACCAAAAAGAAGGACTGAATAATGGAGTCATAGATCTTTCATTTGGAGAGGAGGAAGTCAAGGCAATATAAAGAAATAAAAGACTGGTTCAAACTTAGAAAAATAGGGGTAAATATTAAGGTAACCTCAAAGGAAACTAACAGTCCTACACATCAAAATAAAATACAAGAAAAACATAAGGACTGAGCAAATACAAAATCAAAAACAATGAAAAACATGAAAAAAAAAGTAAAGAAAAACGATTCAGCACAGAAAATTATAAGGAACAAAGAAACTGTCAACAACAAAAAAGAACAAGACATCAAAATGACAGCACTAAACTCATACCTATCAATAATTACTCTGAATGTAAATGGACTAAATGCACCAATAAAGAGACAGAGAGTGGCAAAATGGATTAAAAAAACATGATCCATCTGTATGCTGCCCACAAGAGACACACGTTAGACTTAAAGACACAAAGTAAAACTCAAAGGATGTAAAAAATATATCAAGCAAACAACACTCAAAAAAACAGCAGGAGTGTCAATATTAATCTCTGACACAATAGATTTTAAAGTAAAATCCACCACAAAGGATAAGGAAGGACACTATATAATGATTACAGGGTCAATACACCAGGAGGATATAGCCATAATAAATATTTACATACCCAATCACAGGGCTCCAAAATATATAAAACAATCTTTAACAGCATTGAAAAAAGAGAAAGACAGCCCCACAATAAGAGTAGGAGACTTCAACACATTGCTTTTGGTGAAAGACAGAACATCATGAAAGAAGTTCAATAAAGACACAGAAGATCTAAACGCCACTATCAACCAACTTGATCTCATAGACATATACAGAACAGTCCACCCAACAGCAGCCAAGTATACTTTCTTTTCCAAAGCAAATGGAACATTTTCCAGAATAGACCACATGTTAGGCCATAAAGCAGGGCTTAACAGAATCCACAGCATCGAACTATTACAAAGCATCTTTTCTGACCATAAAGTCATAAAAGTAGAAATCAATAACAGAAAAAGCAAGGAAAAAAAATCAAATAGATGGAAAGTGAACAACACCTGGCTCAAAACTACTGGGTTATAGAAGAAATTAATGACAGCAAAGAAATTCACAGAATCAAATAAGAATGAAAGCACTTCCTACCACAATCTTTGAGACACAGCAAAAGCAGTGCTCAGAGTTCAGTTTATAGCAATAAATGCACACATCCAAAAAGAGGAAAGGGCCAAAATCAAAACATTAACTCTACAACTCCAACAATGAGAAAGAGAGCAGCAAAAGAAGCCCTTGGGCACCAGAAGAAAGCAAAGAATAAAAATTAGAGAATAATTAAATGAAATAGAGAATAGAAAAACAACTGAAACAGTTAACAAGACCAAAAGCTGGTTCTTTGAAAAGATCAACAAAATCAATAAAACATTCGCCAAACTGAAAAAAGAAAAACAGGAGAGGAAGCAAAGAACCTGAATAAGAAATGAGATGGGCAATATCACAACAGACTAAACTGAAATTAAAAGAATCATAACAGAATACTATGAAAAGTTGTAATCTGACAAATTTGAAAACTTAGATAAAATGGGCAAATTTCTAGAAATGTACTATCTACCTAAACTAATACAGAGGTAGTGCAACTAAATACACCTATAACAAAAGAAGAGTTTGAAAATGTAATTAAAAAAATCACAAAAACAACAAAAAACCCTGGTCCTGATGGTTTCACTGGAGAATTCTACTAAACTTTCAGAGAAGAGTTAACATCACTACTACTAAAGGTATTTCAGAGTATAGAATAGGATGGAATATTCCCAAACTCATTCTATGAAGCCAACGTAACCTTAACACAAAAACCAGGTAAAGAAACCACAAAAAAAGAAAATTACAGACCAATAATCCTCATGAACATAGACGCAAAAATCCTCAACAAAAATTCTATCCGATAGAATTCAACAACATATCAAAAAAATAATTCACCATGACCAAGTGGGATTTACATCAGGTATGCAGGAATGGTTCAACATTAGAAAAACAATCAATGTAATCCATCACATTAATAAAACAAAAGACTAGAACCACCTTATCTTATCAATTGATGCAGAAAAGGCATTTGACAAAGTCTGACACCCATTCATGATAAAAACTCTCAGGAAAATAGCAATAGAGGGGAAATTCCTTCATGTAATTAAGGGCATTTATACAAAGCCAACAGCAAGCATCATCCTAAATGCAAAGAGTCTGAAAGCATTTCCCTTGAGAACTGGAACCAGACAAGGATGCCCTTTATCACCACTCTTATTCAACATTGTGTTGGAGGTCTTAGCCAGAGCAACTAGGCTAGAAAAAGAAATAAAGCACATCCAAATCGGTAAGGAAGAAGTCAAAGTATCTCTATTTGCAGATGATATGATCTTATACACAGAAAACCCCAAAGAATCCACAATGAAACTACTGGAAGTAATAGAAGATTTCAGCAAAGTATCAGGATACAACATAAACATACAAAAATCAGTTGGATTCCTCCACACCAAAAAAGAGAACTTCAAAGAGGAAATCACCAAATCAATACCATTTACAACAGCCCCCAAAAGATAAAATACTTAGGAATAAATCTAACCAGAGACATAAAAGTCCTATACAAAGAAAACTAAAAGTTACTACTGCAAGAAACCAAAAGAGACCTACATAAGTGGAAAAACATACCTTGTTCATGGATAGGAAGACTTAAGATTGTGAAAATGTCAATTCTACCCAAAGAAATCTATAGATACAACGCAATCCTCATCAAAATTCCAACGGCAGTTTTCACTGAGATGGAGAAAAAAAAATCACCAACTTCATATGGAAAGGGAAGATGCCCCAGATAAGTAAAGCATTACCGAAGATGAACAAAGTGGGATGCCTCACACTACCCGATTTTAGAACCTATTATACCGCCAAGTAGTCAAAACAGCCTGGTACTGGTAAAACAACACATACATAGACCAATGGAACACAACTGAGAATCCAGATGTAAAGTCATTCATCTATGAGCAGCTGATATTTGACAATGGCCCAAAGTCCGTTAACTGGGGGAAAAAAAAAGTCTCTTTAACAAATGGTGTTGGCATAACTGGATATCCAGCTGCAAAAAAAACTGAAACAAGACACATACCTCACACCATGCACAAGAACTAACTCAAAATGGATCAAAGACCTAAATATAAAATCAAAAACGATAAATATTATGGAAGAAAAAATAGGGACAACGCTAGCAGCCCTAATCTATGGCATAAACAGAATACAAACCATAAGCAACAGTGTACAAACACCAGAAGAGAAGCTAGACAACAGGAAGCTCCTAAAAATCAAAAACTTAGGCTCATCAAAAGGCTTCACCAAAAGAGTAAAAAGACAACCTACAGACTGGGAAAAAATTTTGGCTACAACATAGCCAATAACGGTCTAATCTCTAAAATCTACAAGATACTGCAATACCTCAACCAGAAAAAGACAAATAACCCAATTAAAAAGTGGGCAAAGGATATGAACAGGCACTTCACCAAAGAAGACATTCAGGCAGCTAACAGACACATGAGGAAATGCTCACTATCATTAGCCACTAGAGAAATGGAAATCAAAACTACAGTGAGATACCATCTCACCCCAACAAGGCTAGCATTAATCCAAAAAACAGAAACTAATAAACTTGGAAAGGTTGTGGAGAGACAGGAACACTTATACACTGTTGGTGGGAATGTAAAATGGTACAACCACTTTGGAAATTGATTTGGTGCTTCCTTAAAAAGCTAGAAATAGAATACCATAGGATCCAGCACCCCCACTCCTTGGAATATATCCTAGAAAAATAAGAGCTGTCACACATATAAATATATGCACACCTATGTTTATTGCAGCACTGTTCACAATAGCAAAATGGTACAAACAACCTAGATGGCCATCAAGGGACGAATGGATAAACAAATTATGGTATATTCACACAATGGAATACTATGCAATGATAAAGAACAATGATGAATCCGTGAATTAGCTCATACTATGGATGAATCTGGGAGGCATGATGCTGAGTGAAATTAGTCAGTTTCAAAAGGACAATTATTGTATAAGACCACTATTATAAGAAGTCAAGAAAAGGTTTAAACACAAAGAAGACATTCTTTGATGGTTATGAAGGTGGGGATAATAGATAAGAATTATCTTAGGTGAAGGGAAGGACAACACACTTTACAGGGGAACACAGCACAATTGGACTAAACCAAAAGTTAAGAAGTTTCCTGAATACAACCAAACACTTCGAGGGACAGAGTGGCAGTGGCATGAGTTTGGGAACTATGATTTCAGGGGACGTCTAGTTCAATTGGCATAACAATGTTTATTAAGAAAGTATTCTGCATCCCACTTTGGTGAGTGTTGTCTGGGGTCTTAAAAGCTAGCGAGCAGCCATCTAAGATTCATCAGTTGGTCCCAACCCATCTGGAGCAAAGTTGAATGAAGAACACCAAAGACACCAGGAAAATATTAGCCCAAGGGACAGAAAGGGCCACATAAACCAGAGTTTCCATCAGTATGAGACCAGAAGAACTAGATGGTGCCCGGCTACCAGCAATAACTGCCATGACAGGGAACACAACAGAGAGTCCCTGACGGAACAGGAGAAATGTGGGGTGCAGAACTCAAATTCTAGTAAAAAGACCAGACTTAATGATTTGACTGAGACTGGAGGGACCCCTGAAGGCATGGCCCCCAGACTCTTTTTTATCCCCAAACTAAAAGCTTTCCCGAGGCCAACTCCTCAGACAAAGATTAGACTGGACTATAAGAGAAAATGATACTTCTAAAGAGTGTGCTTCTTAGCTCAAATAGATACATGAGGCTAAATGGGCATCTCTTGTCCAGAGGCGAGATGAGAAGGCAGAAAGGGACAGGAGCTGGTTGAATGGACACGGAAAATCCAGGGTGGAAAGGAGATGTGTGCTGTCACAGTATACGGAAAGCAACTAGGGTAACATAACAATGTGTGTATAAATTTTTGTACGAGAAACTAACTTGAATTGTAAACTTTCACTTAAGGCACAATTAAAAAAAAAACAAACCTATACTCCAAAAAATTTGAAAACCTAGAGGAAATGGATAAATGTCTAGAAATACTCTACCTACCCAAATTAACACAAAATAATGTTGAAAATCTGAACAGACCCGTAACAAGAGAAGCAATTGAAAAGGTAATAAAAAAAAAAAAAAACTCCCAACAAAAAAAAGCCCTGGCACAGATGGCTTCCCTGGAAAATTCTACCAAACATTCAGAGAAGAGCTTACATCAGTACTACTCAAAATATTTCAGAACTTAGAAAAGGAACGGATACTTCCAAATTCATTCTATGAAGCCAGCATAACATTAATACCAAAACCAGGCAAAGATACCACAAAAAAGAACATTACAGACCAATATTTCTCATGAATATAGATGCAAAAATTCTCATCAAAATTCTAGCCAATAGAATTCAGCACCATATCAAAAAAATAATACACCATGCCCAAGTAGGATTCAAACCAGGTATGCAAAGATGCTTCAACATTAGAAAATCAATCGACATAATCCACATAAATAAAAGAATCACATGATCATCTCAATCGACGCAGAAAAGGACTTCCACAAAGTCCAACACCCATTCCTGATAAAAACTCTTAATAACATAAGTATAGAAGGGAAATTACTCAACATAATAAAGGGCATCTATACAAAACCAACAGACAACATCATTCTTAATGGAGAAAATATTCCCCTCGAGAACAGGAACAAGATAAGGATGCCTTTTGTCACCACTCCTATTTAGCATTGTGCTAGAAGTCCTACCTAGAGAAATAGGCAAGAAAAAGAAATAAACGGCATCCAACTTGGTAATGAAGAAGTAAAACTGCCGTATTTTTGGATAAGATGATACTATACATAGAAAACCCAAAAGACTCCACGATAAAACTACTAGAACTAATAGATTCAGCAGAGTAGCAGGATACAAGATAAATATACAATAATCAGTTGAATTCCTATACACTAATAAAGAGAACAATGAAAAGGAAATCAGGAAAACAATACCATTTATAATAGCCCCTAAAAAAATAAAATACTCAGGAATAAATCTAACCAGGGATGTAAAAGACCTATACAAAGAAATCTACAAAATGCTACTGCAAGAAACCAAAAGACACATACATAAATGGAAAAACAAAACATGGATAGGTAGACTCAATATTGTGAAAATGACAATTCTACCCAAAGCAATTTACAAATAACATCGCAAACCCGATACAAATACCAACAGCATTCTTCAATGATCTGGAAAAACTAATCATTAACTTTATATGGAAAGGGAAGAAGCCCCGAATAAGTAAAGCACTACTGAAGAAGAAGAATAAAGTTGGAGG
>NW_004443996.1:4482690-4524400 GCF_000243295.1 Trichechus manatus latirostris
ACTTTATTCTTCTTCTTCAGTAGTGCTTTACTTATTCGGGGCTTCTTCCCTTTCCATATAAAGTTAATGATTAGTTTTTCCATATCATTAAGAATGCTGTTGGTATTTGGATCGCGTTTGTGTTGTATTTGTAAATTGCTTTGGGTAGAATTGTCATTTTCACAATGTTGAGTGTACCTATCCGTGAGCATGGTGTGTTTTTCCATTTATGTAGATCCCTTTGAGTTTCTTTCAGTAGTGTTTTGTAGTTTCCTTTGTATAGGTCTTTTACATCCCTGGTTAGATTTATTCCTAAGTATTTTATTTTTTTAAGGGCTATCATAAATGGCATTGTTTTCTTGATTTCCTTTTCATCCTTCTCCTTATTGGTGTATAGGAATCCGAGGTTGGAACTCTTATGCATTGCTGGTGGAAATGCAAAATGATACAACCATTTTGGAAAATGATATAGTGCTTCCTCTAGAAGGCTAAAAATAGAAATACCATGTGATCCAACAATCCCACTCCTAGAAATACATCCTAGAGAAATAAGAGCCATCACATGAATAGACATATGCACACCCATGTTCATTGCAGCATTGTTCATAATAGCAAAAAGATGAAAACAACCTAGATGCCCATCAACAGATGAATGGATAAACAAGCTTTGGTAGATACACACAATGGAGTAGTACGCAATGAGAAATAACAATAATGAATCTGAGAAGCATCTCACAATATGGATGAATCTGGAGGGCATCATACTAAGTGAAATAAGTCAATTACAAAAGGACAAATGTTGTATCAGAGTACTATTATAAAAATTCTTGAAAAGGTTTATGCACAAAAAGAGACAACCTTTGATGGTTACGAGGGAGGGGAAGGACGTGGATGAAGAAACACTAAATAGACTATAGATAAGTGGTAACTTTGGTGAAGGGTAATACAGTACACAATACTGGGGAAGCCAACACAACTTGTAGAAATAGTGCACCTTACTGATTTAATTCAAAATTTCCATTTTGAATTTTCCTTTCCACATTGCCTTTAGCAGTAGGAGTAGCCACTTCCCATAGTCCAAAACAACACTAACTTCCCAGTGAAGAAAGAGGACTGAGGGCGGGAAAAAAAATTTATGGTGGTATCTGACAACTTTCATAGAGCTAAAATAATTACATTTTTTGGCATCTATATTTTTATTTTAAAAAAAACTTTGTAGTGATTGAACACACATATTTAGCTATGTTGTGTGTCTTTCAGAGCTAACAACTGAATCCTGAAAGTGTCCTCAGGAAATATGCTTATTGTGACCTACTGCAAATGTCAATTGCTTAAGAAAATAATTCTGCTTCAATTAAAGCTTGGATAATCCTAAATATTGTACACTGAGCTTGACTCCCTTGTGCAAAATGCCAGATTTGCAACAGAAAACACATTCTTAAATAACAATACATTTTCGTAAAGTAATTAATTCTAATAAAGATAGAAGCCTTTCACAGAATACACAGTGAATCTTTGGGATTTTTTTTTTTACACCAAAGGCCAGATAATATACCAAAGTATTGATTTTTGTGTACTTTTCACGTCCTAAAATGATTAATGATCTTATAAAGAACATATATCTTTTCTTTTCTTTTTCCTTTTTAAGGATAATTAAACTTACAGATGTTAAGGCAGGCTATTGAAAACTATAGTAACACTGTAGCGCAAAGACTGACAGTGAAAAATGGCTAGGTGCTTATGAAAAATGACCTGTTTTATAAAGGCTAAGATGATATTCGGAGACCTGGTGGCGTAGTGTTTAAGACCTCGGCTGCTATCCAAAAGGTCAGCAGTTCGAAACCACCAGCCACTCCTTGGAAACCCTATGAGGCATTTCAACTCTGCCCTGTAGGTTTGCTATGAGTCAGAATTGACTTGACAACAGAAGGTTAAGATGATATTCAACACAGATCCACCTTTCAGGACAATGGCTGATTTTATTACTGCATTTATCTAATTCTATAATGGTGGTTGGGGATGCTACTGTCATGAATGTAGGATGGATAGAAATAGGTGCATGAATAGTCAATTTAGTTAAAAATAAAAAGCTTCAAATCAGGTAATAGGGCTTCAGAATAACAGATGCCACCATATATTTTCTTAAAGTATACTTTTCAATAACTTATCATCCATGCTATATTTTTCTAGATGTCATGTTAAGATTCTATATTGTTCAGAGAAAGTGAGAAAACCAATTATAGAAATGATATACTAATCATACCCCCAAAAGTATACTATGAAGTAAATAAAAATAGAAGACAAAAGACGTCATGCCAAATGTCCGAAAACTAAAGTTACCAGGTACTAGCTGATCTAAGGTGTAATGACACATTTCTATTTCCAGATAAAATAGAGAATGAGAGAACTACCTCTTCATTTAACAATAATATAGTATGTAACTGAGGTGGAGTAACAAGTGCTTTCATTTCATTATGAGTCTGGAGAATGTCTGGAGAAAGAAAGTAAAGTTGTTTTTCATCCACATTGGAAATAAGCTACATCAAGCAATGAACTCTGATAGATAAGACCTCACACATCTCAACAATCTTTGTCGCAATGTGCATATAAAGAGTAGCAAGTAAGAGGATGTTAACCTAACTATAAAAAAAAAAAGTAGCTATCGAGTTGATTCTGACTCATAGTGACCCTATAGGACCCTATAGAACTACCCCATAAGGTTTCCAAGGCTGTAATCTTCAACGGAAGCAGACTGCCACATCTTTCTCCTGTGGAGCAGCTGGTGGGTTCAAACCACCGACCTTTTGGTCAGTAGCCCAGCACATAAACACTGTACCACCAGGGCTCCTTTAATCTAACTATAAAAAAAAATCCAAACCAACCTTGTTGCAGTCAAGTTGATTCCGACTCATAGCGACCCTATAGGACAGAGTACAACTGCCCCATAGGGTTTCCAAAGAGCGGCTGGTGGATTCAAACTGCCGACCTTTTGGTTAGCAGCTGAGCTCTATAACCACTGCGCCACCAGGGCTCCTAATCTAACTATAACCATACCCATTGCCATTGAGTCAATTCCAACACATATACCATCCTCAAAATGGAGTAACTTGTGCTGAACCCCACATCAGCAAACCAAAACCTAAGTTTCTATTTCTTGCAAATGCCTAACCTTCCCAGGAACCAAAATCCAAGTCAATCTATTGACTCTTCTGGAAATGGAAACCTAAGGTAGCCCATTAGCACTTGCCTGCTAGTTCAGCCTTGTTCAAAATTTCCCCTTAATCCCAAATAAGGAATGAAAATGCCTACCAGGCAATCCAAAAATTGCCCAGTTTAGCTTCCTTGTTCCTGTCTATCTTCTGTTACAAAAGTCTTTCCACTTGTACCACGCTTAGGAACCCTTGTCTGACTTTCAGACCAGACTTTCTCTCGTTCATGAACTGAAAAATAAAGCTCATGAGTGCATACATAAATTTAATATTGTTAACGTTTTCTTTTTAACAAGGATAACTGTACTGAAGAAGTTGAGTCAAAACAAAGTGTGATAATAAACTTCAGATATTAAGAGTTCAGCCTCATTATTTTCCAAGTCTACTCATGATGGCATGCTTTTTGGCAGTTATTTGGTGATGAAGATTTTCATATGATCATAAATTGGCTTCCAGTAACAGGTGAGTGGCACACTCATTATATATCTTGAGGCCTTTGCAGGGAATTTATGATTAAGAGTAACCTGTACTTCTGAGTGACAAGTACTAAAATGCTGAGTTTGGTAGAATGCTTAAGGGACATGGGCTGCTTACTGCATATTGTCTCCCTTCTGAGGTCTAATAGATAAATCACTGATGTTTGAAACTTGGTGAATCCATTTAGTCTGCTCTAATGTCTGTCCAGGAGCCCTGGTGGCATAGTGATTAAGAGCTATGGCGAGCTACAGTTGCTAACCAAAAGGATGGCAGTTTGAATCCACCAGTCGCTCCTTGGAAACCCTATGGGGCAGTTCTACTCTATCTTATAGGGTCGCTATGAGTTGGAATCAAGTGGACGGCTGTGGGTTTGGTTTTTTGTTTTTTAATGTCTGTTCAAGGAGGCTGGGTGGTGCAAGAGGTTTGCGATTGGCTGTTAACCTAAAGGTTGACAGTTCAAACCTACACAGTAAATCTGCAGAAGAATGGCCTGGTGAACTGTTACCATAAAGATGTCAAAAACTCAACCAAACCTATTGTCGTGGAGTAGACTCTGATTCATAGCAACCTACAGGACAGAGTAGAACTGCTCTATAGGGATTCCAAGGCCGTAAGTCTTTATGGAAGCAGAATGCCACAACTTTCTCCTGAGGAACAGCTCATGGGTTCCAAGCACCAACCTTTCGGTTACGACAGAGTGTTTAGCCACTTCGTCACCAGGGCTCCTTCCCCATAAAGATTACAGCCAAGTAAATCCCATGGAGCAGTTCTACTCTATAACACATGGAGTTGTTATGCATTGGAATCAACTCTATGGAAATAGTTTTTTGTTTCTTTTTAATGTCTGCTCTCATGATAAGAAATTCATGAAAAAAAAACATAAGGGTGTCTCAGCTGAAAGGCTATATTCTTTCTAATAGTTGCCACCATCCACCATCCAGTCTTGAAGTAGGGGTAGGGGTAAGCTTTGTAGGTTAATGAGGAGGGAAATAGGAAAGGACAGAGTGATAAATCATCAATGGTTGGATGGATTTGTACTTAATAGGGAAAAGCTCAAGAATACATAAAAAGACGGCATCCAAAAAAATTTTTGATGCATTTTTTTTCCTTTGAATAGTTCAAATAGAACTGTCATTACAGTAAAATACAAGCTTTAAAAATGCTTAAGGAGGGAGGTGGGGACAAGATGGTGGAGTAGTCAGACACTGCCGGTGGACCCTCTTACAATAAAGACCCAAAAAAACAAGTGATTGAATTATATATGGCAATCTCGGAGCCATGAACATCAAAGGCAGAGTCGAGGAACCGGACTGAGTGGCAGGGGGAGGGAGAGACAGTTCGGAAGCAGCGAGGAGTTGCCAGACTGACCCGGTGAGAGCCTGAGCCCTTCAGGCCTGATCACCTCGAGGGAGAGAGGTGAGGCAGGCACGCAGCTGTGTTTGGGAGGTGTATTCCACAACAGGAGAGACCCAGCCACTGAGAGTCTACTCGGCCATGCAGAACCAGTGAGAAGCAGCCCTCCATGAAAGATAAGTACTTGTATACGGCTTACCATGCAGATCAAAAACACCCCCGTTAGGGAAAAACTCCTCGCGCATTTACCTCCCCACTCCCTGCTCTGCACTGGCGTCCTGGACTGGCTTTGGCAAAAGCCGAGTCCCCTGGGCTGTAAGTAGGCTCTGTCACAGGCCCGGAGCCATTCTCCCTGTGTTGGAGAGTGAACAAACAAACAGGTGAAAAAATAAACTGCTGGCTCCCCTAAGCCAGGAACCAGGGTAGGCACAGCTCCTTTGTCTAGGCACAGGCATAAGGGATCCACAGACTTTCAGTGCCTTTCCCCCTGCATAGACTTGTGTGGGCCCATCTCAACAGTATAGGCCCTCATTACCACAGTACAACAGGGTATATACAGGAACTCTAACTTCAACTGTTTCAGATGTTAAGTGGCAGGTTCTTGACTTTTGACACTTGACACTGCTCTGCCCAGTAAGCAGGGTCTTCACCTACCCACATCAGGAGCCTGAGGACTGGTGGCTCCACCCATGCCACCTAGCCATCTGTGGTAGGGGCCCATGAATAAGAGGTGCCCTCCAGTTCTTACAGTCAACAGCATTAGGTGCTCATAGTCTGGCTGCAAAACCCACCCACCTACCCACTCTAGAGAACAGTGACACACCCTCCTCCTGCCTTCTCAGAGTGTGTACCCCTCCTGCAGCAGATGCCTGTGCCTACACCAATCACCCATGCCTGTTTAGGACTGTAAGTGAGAGCCTACACCACACACTTGGTGGCTATCTATCTGGGCACCTGAGCTGAATCCATACAGGAGAACTGGGTGGACTCCTGAACTCACATAGCTAGTAACAGATCTAACCACCTGGTGACAAGACATTAGAGCTTCAAAGGTGCCAATAATCAAACTAGCTCAAACGAGCAGCCTATTTTGGCATATCAAAATAAAACAAGAAGCTAGGACACAGTAAGCACACATAAAATAAATAAATATAATAACTTATTGATGGCTCAGAGACAACAGTCAACATCAAATCACATAAAGAGGCAATCCATGATGGCTTCAGCAAGCTCCCAAAATAAAGAATCTAGAAATTTTCCAGAGGAGGAAAATTTCTTGGAACTACCCAGAGGCAGAATACAAAACATTAATATACAGAACTCTTCAAGAAATTAGGAGGAAAATTAAGCAAAATGCAGAACACATAATAGAGGAAATTAAAAACATTAGAGAAGAGCACAATGACAAATTTAATAGGCTGCAAGAATTCATAGAGAGACAGCAATCAGAAATCAAGAAGATTAACAAAAAAATTTCAGAATTAGACAACTCAGTAGTAAGTCATAGGAGCAGAACTGAGGAAATGGAAGTCAGAATTAGTGAGACGGAAGATAAAGCACTTGACACCAACTTATTCTGGAAAATCAGATAAAAGGATTAAAAAATGAAGAAATCCAAAGAATTACGTGGGATTCTATCAAGAAGAAAAACCTACTAGTGACTGGAGTACCTGAACAGGGTTGATAACAGAAAATACAGACAGAATTGTTGAAGACTTGTTGGCAGAAAACTTCCCTGATATTGTGAAAGATGATAAGATATCTATCCAAGATGTTCATTGAACCCCACACAAGGTAGACCTGAAAAGAAAATCATGAAGACATATTATAATCAAACTTGCCAAAACCAAAGATAAAGAGAGAATTTTAAGGGTGGCTAGGGATAAACGAAAAGTCATCTACAAAAGATAGTCAATAAGAATAAGCTCAGACTACCCAGCAGAAACCATGCAGGCAAGAAGGCAATGGGATGACATATGTAAATCCCTAAAGGAAAAAAAAAAATCTGCCAGCCAAGAATCATATAACCAGCAAAACTCTCTCAAATATGATGATGAAATAAGGGCATTTCCAGATAAACAGAAGTTTAAGAAATTTGCAAAAACCAAACCAAAATTACAAGAAATACTATAGGGAGTCCTCCAGTTAGAAAATCAGTAACATCAGGTAACAACCCAAGACTAAAGACACAAACAGGCTAAAGCTCGAAGGATGGAAAAAAAATATATCAAGCAAACAACACTCAAAAAAGAGCAGGAGTGGCAATACCAATCTCTGACAAAATAGAGTTTAAAGTAAATTCCATCACAAAGGAAAAGGAAGGACACTATATACAATACACCAAGAGGACATAACTATAATAAATATTTACCCACCCAAGACAAATCTCCAAAATATATAAAACAAACTTTAAAGGCACTGAAAACAGAGATAAACAGCTCCACAATAGTAGTAGGAGACTTTTGGTGAAGGACAGAACATCCAGAAAGAAGCTCAACAAAAACACAGAGGAGCTAAATGCTAAAATCAACAAACATGATCTCATAGACTTATACAGAACACTCCACCCAACAGCAGCCAAGTATACCTTCTTTTCTAGTGCACATGGAACATTCTCCAAAATAGACCACTTATTAGGCCATAAAGCAAGCCTTAACAAATTCTAAAGCATTGAAATATTACAAAGCATCTTTCCTGACCATAAAGCCATAAAAGTAGAAATCAACAACAGAGAAAGCAAGGAAAAAAAAAATCAAACACATGAAAACTGAACAACACCTTGCTCAAAAACTACTGGGTTATAGAAGAAATTAAGGATGGAATAAAGAAATTCACAGAATCAAATGAGAATGAAAACACACCCTACCAGAACCTTTGGGACACAGCAAAAGCAGTGCTCATAGGTCAGTTTATAGCAATAAATTGCACACAACCAAAAAGAAGAAAGGGCCATAATCAAAACATTAACTTTACAACTGGAACAAGTAGAAAGAGATCAGCAAAAGAAGCCCTCAGGCACCAGAAGAAAGGAAATAATAAGAATTAGAGCAGAATTAAATGAAATAGAGAATAGAAAAAACAGTTGAAAGAGTAAACATGACCAAAAGCTGGTTCTTTGAAAAGATCAACAAAATTGATAAACCATTGGTCAAACTGACAAAAGAAAAACTGGAGAGGAAGCAGATAACCCTTATAAGAAATGAGATGTGTGATATCACAGCAGACCCAACTGAAATTAAAAAAAAAAAATCTTAACAGAATACTATGAAAAATTGTACTCTAACAAATTCAAAAGCTAGAGGAAATGGAAAAATTTCTAGAAACTCACTACCTACCTAAACTAACACAAACAGAGATAGAACAACTAAATAAACCTATAACAAAAGAAGAAATTGAAAAGGTAATTAAAAAAATCCCAACCAAAAAAAAGCCCTGGCCCAGATGCTTCACGGAAGAATTCTACCAAACTTTCAGAGAAGAGTTAACACCACTACTGCTAAAGGTATTTCAGAGCATAGAAAAGGATGGAATACTCCCAAACTCATTCTGTGAAGCCAGCATAACACTGATACCAAAACCAGGTAAAGACACCACAAAAAAGAAAACTACAGACCAAAATCCCTCATGAATATTGACGGAAAAATCCTCAACAAAACTCTATCCAATAGAATTCAGCAACATATCATAAAAATAATTCACCACGATCAAGTGGGATTTATACCAGGTATGCAGGTAGGAAAACAATCACTGTAATCCATCATATTACTAAAACAAAAGACAAGAACCACATGATCTTATCAATTGGTGCAGAAAAGGCATTTGACAAAGTCCAATGCCCATTCATGATACAAACTCTCAACAAAATACGAATAGAAAGGAAATTCCTCAATATAATTAAGGGCATTTATATAAAGCCAACAGCCAACATCATCCTAAATGGAGAGAGTTTGAAAGCATTTCCCCTGAGAACGGGAATCAGACAAGGATGCCCTTTTTCACCACTCTTTTTCAACATTGTGCTGGAGGTCTTAGCCAGAGCAATTAGGCTAGAAAAAATAAATAAAGGGCATCCAAATTGGTAGGGAAGAAGTCAAAGTATAGCTATTTGCAGATGATATGATCTTATACACAGAAAACCCCAAACAATCCACAAGAAAACTACTGGAAGTAATAGATTTCAGCAAAGATTCAGGATACAAGATAAACATACAAAAATCAGTTGGATTCCTTTACAGCAACAAAGAGATCGTTGAAGAGGAAATCACCAAATCAGTACCATTTACGATAGCCCCCAAGAAGGTAAAATACTTAGGAATAAATCTAACCAGAGATGTAAAAGATTGATACAGTGGAAACTACAGGAGACTACTGCAAGAAACCAAAAGACACCTCCATAAGTGGAAAAACACACCTTGCTCATGGACAGGTAGACTCAACGTTGTGAAAATGTCAATTCTACTCAAAGTGATCTGCAGATACAATGCAATCCCAATCCAAATTCCACCGGCATTCTTCAATAAGATGGAGAAACAAATCACCACCTTCATATGGAAAGGCAAGAGGCCCCGAATAAGTAAAGCATTACTCAAGAAGAACAAAGTGGGAGGCCTCATACTACCTGATTTTAGAACCTATTATACTGCCACGGTAGTCAAAATAGCCTGGTACTTGTGCAACAACAGATGCATAGACCAATGGAACAGAATTGAGAATCCAGACATAAATTCATCCACCTATGAGCAGCCGATATTTGACAAAGGCCCAAAGTCTGTTAATTGGGGAAAAGACAGTCTCTTTAACAAATGGTGCTGGCATAACTGGATATCCATCTTCAAACAACTGAAACAAGACCAATACCTCATACCATGCACAAAAACTAACTCAAAATGGATCAAAGACTTAAATATAAAATCGAAAATGATAAAGATCATGGAAGAGAAAATAGTGACAATGCTAGGAGCCCTAATACATGGCATAAACACAATAGGAACCATAAGTAATAATGCATAAGCACCAGAAGAGAGACTAGATAAATGCAAGCTCCTAAAATCAAACACTTATGCTCATCAAAAGACTTCACCAAAAGATAAAAAGACAACCTACAGACTGGGAAAAAATTTTGGATTACGACAAATCCGATCAGCATCTAATGTCTAAAATCTACAAGACACTGCAAAACCTCAACAACAAAAAGACAAATAATCCAATTAAAAAATGGGCAAAGTATATAAACAGGCACTTTGCCAAAGAAGATATTCAGGCAGCTAACAGACACATGAAGAAATGCTGACGTTCATTAGCCATTAGAGAAATGCAGATCAAAACTACAATGAGATATCATCTCACCCCAACAAGTCTAGCATTAATCCAAAAAACACAAAATAATAAATTCTGGAGAGGTTGTGGAGAGAATGGAACACTTATACACTGTTGGTGGGAATGTAAAATGGTACAACTACTTTGGCAATTGATTTGGGACTTCCTTAAAAACCTTGAAATAGAAGTACCATACGATCCAGCTATCCCGCTCCCTGGAATATATCCTAGAGATATAAGAGCCGTCACACAAATAGATATATGCATACCCATGTTCATTGCAGCACTGTTCACAACAGCAAAAAGATGGAAACAACCTAGGTGCCCATCAACGGTCGAATGGATAAACAAATTATGGTATATTCACACGATGGAATACTACATCAATAAAGAACAATGATGAATCTGAGAAACATCTCATAACATGGATGAATCGGGAAGGCATTATGCTGAGTGAATTTAGTCAGTCACAGAAGAACAAATATTGTAGAAGACCACTATTATAAGAACTGAAGAAAAGGTTTAAACACAGAAGACAACATTCTTTGATGGTTATGAGGGTGGGGAGGGAGGGTTAGGGTTATTTACTAACTAGATAGTAGATAAGAATTATCTTAGGTGAAGGGAAGGACAGCACACACTACAGGGGAAGTCAGCACAACGGGACTAAACCAAAGCTAAGTTTCCTGAATACAATCAAACACTTTGAGGGACAGAGTAGCAGGGGTAGGGATCTGGGGACCATGCTTTCAGGGGACATCTAAGTCAATTGGCATAACAAAGCTTATTAAGAAAATGTTCTGCATCCTACTTTGCTGAGTTGCCTCTGGGGTCTTAGAAGCTTCCAAGTGGCCATCTAAGATGCATCAATTTGTCCCAATCACCTGGAGTAAAGGAGAATGAAGAACACCAAAGACACAAGGAAAGTATTAGCCCAAGACACAGAAAGGGCCACATAAACCAGAGGCTTCATCATCCTGAGACCAGAAGAACTAGATGGTGCCTGGCTTCCACCAATGACTGCCCTGACAGGGAACATAACAGAGAGTCCCGGATGGAGCAGGAGAAAGGTGGGGTGCAGAAAGAAGACCATATTTAATGATCTGACTGAGACTGGAGGAACCCTGGAAAGCATGGCCCCTGGATTCTCTATAATCCCGGGACTAAAACAATTTCCAAAGCCAACTCTTCAGACAGGGATTGAACTGGACTGTAGGACATAAAGTGATACTCGTGAGGAGTGTGCCTCTTTGCTCAAGTAGATACAAGAGACTAATCAGGCAGCTTCTGTCTGGAAGTGAGATGGGAAGGCAGAGAGAGTTAGGAGCTGGTTGAATGGACATGGGGAATCAGGGGGGGAAAGGAGGAGTGTGCTGTCATAGTGTGGGGAAAGCAATTAGAGTCACATAACAATATATGTATAAATTTTTGTATGGGATAAAAGAAAAAAATGCTTAAGGAGATTTTTTTTAAAAAAAAATCTAAGTTATAGTATAAGTCAGCTTAAGGAAGACCTATGTTGTTGTTAGGTGCCATTGAGCTGATTCTGACTCCGAGCGACCCATATGACATAGGAGAACTGCCCTATACGATTTTTTAAGCAATAATCTTTATGGGTTGGAGTCCTGGTGATGCAGTGTTTAAGCACTCAGTTACTAACCAAAAGGTTGCTGGTTTGAACCCACCAGCTATTCCGTGGGAGAAAGATGTGGCAGTCTGTTTCCGTAAAGATTACAGCCTTGGAAACCCTATGGGTCAGTTCTACTCTGTCCTATAGGGTCTCTATGAGTCAAAATCAACTGGAGGGCAATAGGTTTTTTGGTTTTGGTAAATGTTTACAGAAGCAGATTGCCAGGTCTTCCTCCCGTAGAGCCACTAAGTGGCAACCAAACACTTAACCACTGTGCACCAGGATCCTTAGGTCACAAAATAAGTTCTTAGAAATACTCAATACTCAATACTAGTTCTCAGAAATACTCAATACTCAAACCTAGATATTCTAATTCTGGAACCAGTGCACTTAACCATTACACTGTACTTCAGAAAAAAGACAAGCATTTAGCTGCTAACTGAAAGACTGGAGCTTTGAACCTACCAGCCTCTCCACAGGAGAAAGATCTGGTAGTCTGCTTCTGTAAAGATTTACAGCCTTGGAAACCCTATGGGGCAGTTCTAGTCTGTCCTATAGGGTCACCATGAGGTGGAATCGACTCAACGGCAACGGATTTTTTGGTTTTTAGAAAGAATCAATTATGCTCCAAAAATGTAGTAGTCCTATTAAAGAGTTGCCATAAGATAGCAGAATTATCCAACATATTCATCTCTATGGGGAGAAGCTACCTAATAGTCACTGAATATTTTACTTAGAAATGTTACTATTCTCCCTAGACCTTCAAATTTTGGTGTCACTAAAGGAAAAAAAGAGGTAGATTGCTTTTAGTAAAGCAAACGGTATTTCCATAGATATTTCAAAAAGCTAAGCTGAGATACAGTCTCTCAACCTGTATATTTATTTTTCTTGCAACTATTTTTTTTTCCTAAAGATCTAAGGCTTGAAATCAATCTATGAGAACAGAGAGGGAGATGTGGTGAGGCTTTTCTTCTTCCTACATCCTGCCAAACCATTTTCAGACACTTAAATACCTGTTCCTTGCCACTGGAAACATAAGCTATGCAACTTTTATCTCCCTTTTTATAATCACCATTGTTGATCACTATTACCCCTTTGGATATACATCTAACTTCCTGGACTGCATCAACCACCTCACAGGATCTTACAGTTCCTCAGCCTACCTGATTTTCATGACTACTCTTTCTGTTCTACATTAATCACTAGCCAGCACAACCACGGAAACACTGGTGGTGTAGTGGTTAAGAGCTATGGCTGCTAACCAAAAGGTTGGCAGTTCAAATCCACCAGGCGTTCCTTGGAAAGTCTATGGTGCAGTTCTACTCTGTCCTATAGGGTCGCTATGAGTTGGAATCGACTCAACGGCGGTGGGTTTGGTTTTTTTGGTAGCACAACCACACCTTGAATCTCATTAGTAGAAATGGAAAAAAGACGGATTCAAAACAAACTACAAAAGAAAAATTAGCAGGGCTTGATAACTAATTTTACATAAATTATCTAATTAGCAGAAACACTTAAAGTCAAAGGTGGCTTGCAGGTTTACATGACCAAATAATATCCATATAGCCCACACAGTAAGTTACCCTTCACTATCCTCTGGAGAAAGCTATGTTACTAAGACTCTTATCAGCAGCTGCCTTCGAGTCGACCTTCAACTCATGGCAGCCCCATGCACAGTCCTGTGCCATCCCCACGATAGGTGTGGATCAGACCATTGTGATCCATAGGGTTTTCACTGGCTGATTTTCTGATGTAGATCACCAGGCTTTTCTTCCTAGTTCATTTTAGTCTGGAAGCTCAGCTGAAACCTGTTCAGCATCATAGCAACACACAAGCCTCCACTGATAGATGGGTGGTAGCTGCACATGAGGTGCAATGGCCAGGAATCAAATCTAGGTCTCCCTCATAGTTGAGAATTCTACCACTGAACCACCAATGACCCAACTAAGACTCTTAGCATACCAGTAATATGAACCAAAAATAAAAAGTCATTGAGTCAATTCCAACTCATAGAGACCCTATAGGACAGAGTAGAACTGCCCCATAGAGTTTCCAAGGAGCGGCTGGTGGATTCGAACTGCTGACCTTTTGTTTAGCAGCTGAGCTCTTAGCCACTGTGCCACCAGGTCTCCCACTAAATATTATAGGAATAGGAAACATCAAGATGGGAAAACAAATGAAGAAATGGGGAGTCTGTCGTGAATGGGGTTAGGTCATGGGGATGGTGATAAGGAGGCATCATCTCAATAGTAACCCTGAAATAGGTATTTCCAGGTGCATTAGTTTTCTACTGCTGCCATAACAAATACCACAAACTTAGTGGCTTATGGTAATACAGTTTTTTGGTGTTACAGTTCTGTAGCTCGGAAGTCTGACCCCAAGTCTCACTAGGCTAAATTCAAGTATCAGCAGGGATACTTTTCTTTCTGGATGCTCTAGGAAGGAAGAATCCTTTTCCTTGTTCATTCAGGTTGTTGGCAGAATTCAGTTCCTTGAGGCTAAGGTCCCTGCTTCCTTGCTAGCTGTCAGCTGAGCATGATCCCAGATTCTAGAGGCTATCTGCGTTCTTGGCTCATGGAAACCTCCCTCCATCTTCAAAGCCAGCAATGACATTTTGAGTTTCTCTCACACTTTCAATCTCTCCTGCCTCTTCTTTCATTATGACATCCTCTGACTTCCTTTTCTGCCTCTGTCTTCTACCTTCAAAAGCCCATGTTATTACATCTAGATATCTGGGATAATATTCCTATCTTAAGATCAACTGATCAGCAAACTTAATTCCATCTACAATCTTAATTTATTTTTGCCTTTGCAACATGACACATTCATAGGTTTCAGGGATTAGGATGTGGACATCTTGGGGAAGGAGGGTATTATTCTGCCTACTATACCAGAGCTTTTTCCTAGGCAAGGTTTGAAGTCACCCTTCAATCCACCAGCAGCTCCTTGAAAACCCTATGGGGCAGTTCTACTCTGTCCTACAGGGTCGCTACGAGTCTGAATCAACAGATTTTAAAAAAAAATAATATTTAGTGGTTTATTTACTTTTAAAATATTATTAAAACTTCCAAAAGGAAAGATGCTATAGAAACACCACACATAATCAATATTAGTATCTTTAGAGATACTATTTAGTAGGCAAACCTTTACTTTCAGGCAAGTTTATAAGTAGAAATCATTCTAACAACTACTACTTTCCTACAGTGAGTTCCTCTGTATGATTAATGGTGTTCAGTGTCTCAGTATGTTTGGTAACACCCAGGACCACCTACAAATTCTTAATGAATTAATGTCAGTAGTTACTTTCCAGTGGTGTACTAAGGTTGTCTCTTACTGGTTTGAAAGAGTTGTTAAATGGTCAGGAATTTTTCAAGCTGGCTGTTAAACACTGCCATTACTTAAAAAATACATTAATAGAGTTAAAAAAATTCTATAAAAAATGAAAGGAATATGTGCTCAAAACTTACCATTCCTTTATTATTTTAACACACTTTATTATTGTCTATGCTCTTGAATCATTTACATTTATTGTGTCTTTATGGTGGTATGCTACTGTACATCTCTTCCCAGCTCCATCATGTTGGTAGCTTGAAATTAGCCACAGGGAGAGTATTTACACCATGGAAATTGACAAACACTACAAATCAGGGTTTGATTTATTATTTTTTTGGTTTTCTAGATTTAAAAAAGTGATGGAGAAATGTTAATAATGCTGATTAAATGTCGAAGTTTGTTAGTTATGTCTGTAGCTATTGCATAGAGAATAGCATAAAAAGTTGAGGAAATAGACTTCTGAACTTCAACTATCATTCAGTTCGTCAAAGAAGTTACTCACATTTTTGATGAACAGTTGAATTTTTAACGTACATATTCATTGTTTTATTTTTGTGTTAGTCATTAATGTAAACAAAAATACCAATTAACATTCATGGTGAAGCTACATTCATTTGCTAATTGCAACCATAGGTTGGCTAAAAGAGTTCATCAAAAATCAATGAAAGCATTCTCTTAAAATCATTTAAAACCAAAAATCCAAAACTATTGCTGTCAAGTCAATTCCGACTCATAGCAACCCTATAGGACAGAACAGAACTGTCCCATAGGGTGTCCAAGGAGTGGCTGGTGGATTTGAACTGCCAACCGTTTGGTTAGCAGCCATATGCTTAACCACTGGACCACCAAGGCTCCATTAGCTATATGGAATTTATAATATAGAGTGTCATGTATTTTATTATTATTTGTAAATTGTATGCTATATATCTTTCATATCAGCAATATATATATACATTATATATGTGTCATGCATGTTCCTATCGATCAATCGATAGATAAACATTTACCAACATACCACTGCTTTATCCTCTTACTCCTTTCATTCGTTTTCATTTATCTTGCCTAAAAAGGTTAGTCCTTGGTAAGCAGAGGCAAAGCTCTTACCATCTTAGAAAGGAATAATCTACAAGAATAATAAGAACCCTGAGTGTTTTGACATGTGACAGAAAGGCAAAAGTGTTTTTTTTCCTCTTTGTTTTTTGTATTATTTTGTTGTTGTTGTGAATATACACAGCAAAACATACACCGATTCAACCATTTGTACATGTACATTTCAGTGACATTGATTACATTCTTGGGGTTATGCAATCATTTTCACCCTCCTTTTCTGATTTACTACTCTCCAGTTAACATAAACTCATTGCCCCCTAAGGTTCTTAATCTTTTGATTTTCTGTCTGTCACTTTGATCTCATATTCAAAAAAAAAAAACCAAACCCGTTGCTGTCGAGTCCATTCCAACTCATAGACTAGAACTGCTCCATAGGGTTTCCAAGGACCACCTGGTGGATTTGAACTGCCAGCCTGATTAGCAGCCAAACTCTTAACCACTACACCACCAGGGTTTCCTTGATCCCATATAGATAGTTCTTAAAAGAGCATAATGCCCAAGGCAGACAGTTTTTTACTAGTTAAGCTAAACTACTGTTTGATTTTAAGAAGATTTCAGGGCAACATAGTTTTTTTTTTCTTCTTCTTCACTATGAGATGTGGTGAAAATAAAACTATGAGAGAAAAAGGAAGCTACATGATGACTCTGTACACAAACAAAATTATGTGATGGTCCAAGAGAAGATTAATTCACAACAGCATTTTGGTAAAATTTCACTTGAGAACTCTAAATTTGACGATAGTTTGCAATTGCAAATATATTTGTCTTCTTTTCCTATGGGTACTACTACAGATACTAAAAAATATACTATAACAGTAGGTTGAAAGTGATTAAAACCAGAAAATATTTAACCCTCAAGAATATCAGACCTCAGGAAGAAATTCATATCAATCCCCTAAAGTAGCTAAACTAAGAAACTTCAAATGTAGGCTAGGTTCAAGATTATGATCTTATTCACTGCTAGTAAGGGATCAACAGATTTTCTAATTAAGGGCCTACATATCCAATTTAAGCCTACCAAGGATTATAATGACAGATTTTTTAAATCCATAAATTGAGAACTCATATGTATAAATAATCTACACTAAGTTGATTTTCCACTCCTATAAAACAATTCACACATGAATCGAGTGTCCTTTCCATACCTGCCTTGGCTAACCACACTTAATGATTCTTTTCTGTTAAGTGTTGTGGCTGAAAATGGATAAATCAGTATCCCTTTGAAGAAATATATACATGCTTTAACAGTCCTTCTGTGCCTTCAGTTGCAAACTTTTCTCACTTGCAAAACATATCTTTAGTACCATGGTAAATTAATGATAAGAAATGTTCTGGTAAACAGAAATACTTCCCACCTACACACACACAAATGGGGAAAAAATAGGAAAATGTTCACTGTTTAGAAACTTTTATACACTGTAGCAAAAACACAAAATAGCTTAATCTTGTTCAAGAATAACTTGGACAAATTATAAACCATATCAAACACACACACACACACACACACACACACACACACACACAGCTTAAACAGTACAAAAGAGAAGGAAGGTGACAATATATCCAACTACCATGACATACAAAAGCCCAGGGCCAAAAAAGATCAGGTACTAGAATTTTTACAGAAACCGAAGTAAAATAGTCCCCATGCAAACTGAACCAATTAGTCAACCAGATGTCTCCATCTGGATATTTGTTGTACTGAAAAGATCCAATTTGATTCACTTTTTCTCACATTCCAGACAACTGTTAATAGTTCCAATTTTGAAGGAATTTATCAACTATACTTTGAACCATGAAATTGTAAAGCTGAGTACATCTGTCTCATCATACTTTGGTCCTTAGAGCTATGACAAATCTTAATTTTTTTTCCCTTAATTCTCAACAGCTTTTTTTGTTATTGGTGGTGGTGGTGGTGTGGTGTTTTCTTACCTGCTCTTCTCCTTGCATAGCTTGCTCTTCAACTTTGTTCTAAGGGGGAAAAAAACCAAGATAACTTATGAAGAAAATACAGTAAAGGAAAAGAAAATGGGATTTAAAAAAAAAAAAAGATGTTAAAAAATAAAGGTAAGATGAACAATGTAAGTTCTTTCCAGTGATTCCTGTTCTATTTCTGTGAGAAATAGGTTTAGATACATTAATTAATATTATTTTAGTGCAGTTATTTAAGCAGCTACACATCCGTGTAACTGTATTTGTATCCAATCTGCACGTATACGTGTTATAAAATATTTACATTTTGGCAAACTTTGTAAAACAACTCTTTAAGATAAAAAAAAATTCCTATCTCCAGGCTTCTGGCACCTCTCCCATTCAAGATTACTGATTCTGCCTCTGAAATAATATGTTTTTAGTTTCCCCTCCCCTCTCCACCCATGTCCTGAGATAAAATTCACCTGAGTCTGGAGACTTGAACTCTTGGCAATTTCATCTCTCAGAAAAGAAAACCATGATAAGAGCAATTTCTCTTGTCCAAATTCTAACTAAGAAAAAAGAACTATTTAGAAGTGATAAAAGCCTTGGAGACAGTGACCATATCATCTTATAGTTAGTAAGTAGTAGGGAAGAAAGGGAATGGTAGGCAAAGTCAGACACATGTCTTGGCTATTAATAGAATGACATTTCCAGCAGCTGTCCAAATAGTTCAAATCCACCATCACAACTGTAACTTACCTCGGTGTCAATGTAAAAATCAACCCTCTACCAATTCTGGAATTTAACAACTATGAATGAACTTGAGGAACTTCCTGCTCTATAGGCTATTGTAAGTGATAAACCATGATTTCCCTAACTTAGGCTTAAAAAAAAAATCTGACACTGGAAACCAGCTATCTAATCAGTTGGCTAGGCATAAGTTTTTGAAATCATGCATCTTTAGTCCTTATATGTAACTTTCATTTCTATTAAAAGGACTAGAAGATGAGATTGTAGAACATAAGAAATAGAGGATTTTTTAGATTGCGTGGTTTTATAATTACCTAAGTTCTTTCCCCTAGAATGCTGAAGAATAGAAAGGAAGATGAGATTTAATTGCAAACATACTTAAGGTAAGGTGTAACAAGGGTTGTAAAAGTTAACAAATATCAAAAGGAGTTGCTTAGGTTCCCTCCACAGAACATAGATTCATTCATTAACTCTGGATTAAAAGGCTTAACTATGTGAACACTGAGTTTAGATCAACTCTGACGTAATGATAACATAAAGTATAAAAAGAACATAGAAAAAAGTAATAATGCTTAAGCCATAACTATGGTATCACAAAAGACATAATAAGATTATATACAGTTTACATCCATAAGCTGTCCCAAACTATAAAACTCATCTTTCCCTTCATTATGCTACAACACATTTATTTTCATATCTGGGCATTTCTCTTTCCCACTACACTTAGAGATCTATTTATTTCATCAAAATGCCAGTTCCTCACATGTTGCCATCCATTAACACATTGTTCTGGGGCACTCAGTAAATAACAGACTACCTGAGGGTTGCTTTTTTCCTATTAAATTTGTTTGTAACTATTGAAATCCAACTCCAATGTACTGGGAAAGAAGAAGGAATGAATCATTTTAATAAAAAATCTGCACATTCCAGAAAGGTTTATGTATCTGAGACAAAAGATAAAAATCGTTTATCTTGTTCTTAGAACATCTCCAAAGAAGTTCACCGTGAGTAAAATTAACTTGAATGAGTTGAGTCTTGAAACCAAGAAGTCAGTTACTAATCTTTCCTTCCAACTGCTGAAAAGGAAACCATCTGCTTTGTCATCATTTAAATCACATTCCATTCTTCTAACATGGTTACAACTTACAACAGTTTGTTATAGCAACATGGGACTAATTTCCAGGCAACTGGATACATTTTTAAAAGAGGCTGTACTATAATCTCTGCTTTTTACACGTTCACAGGGCTGAGGGAGAACAATGGTCTGACTGTCTGAAAACACTGCTTGGTGGCCTGACTTCAGAGGAATTTTTTTGTCTACTTTATCAATTAGTTCCACCATGGATGTAAAGGCAGATATTTTATACATGCTCTACTCGAGCAGACGTATAAAAAAATGAAATTTTAGAATGTCTATTGTTCTATTCCCAACTTCAAAGTACTTGAGATATTACACAAAAGTAAACAATAGTGACATCAAGAAAGGAAGAGGGTTTTTTCTTCTTTTTCTGCATTTCTCAGAGGCAAGAAAATAATTCATAAAATGAACTATTAACTCACACAGTATTGCATTTTCTGTACTCAAAAGCTGGAAAAAAGATGTCACAACTTAGGTTTGTTATTATAGAGTAATGTGTTCTGCCCCAGATTCAAACATGAGTAGGTTTGAGGATAGTTTCAAAAAAGAATGTATAAATAGATTAATTTTTCTCATGTTCTAGAAGGAAAAACTGGTTTATTTGGATTATTATATGGACTTTAAAAATATGATTTTCATCATTCTTTCTATTGTTTTTTTAAAAAATATTTCCTACTGATTATTTTCCAAATGCTATTTGTACTAAAATAAAGAAACAATTGTGAATCCTTGCAAAGGTCCTCCAGTTTCTCTAGATGGCACTGATAGTAATTATGGTGACCTGTGATACTAGAGAGCATATCAGAGAGTTGCAGTTCAATTAATTCCTATTATTTCCTTCCAGAAAAAGAAACTAACCTACATCTCTGATGGAGATAAGTCTTTGCTGTCAGAGAGCTGAATTTCTGCTTATAATGACATTACCTTATCACACCTGTCAGTAATTATCTTCACAGAACTTAAACTTTAATTATGTGAAACACGATTTTCATTTATTGACTGGTATAAAACCTCAGTGATTGCCCTTTGATACATATCCAAATTAATTTACGTGTCCACGCTATCAAATGCTTATGAACACATCTGAACACATCTATGAGCAGTAATTACAGCATCAATAATTTTCTGTTTCCTTTGATACTGTTCTTGCCTAGTATTGTTCTTTGTAAGTAGCTGAAAAGGAAGAGAAAGCTCAGTAGTAAAAATGGTAAATCCACTAAAGACAATTCTTCAACTTCATACTTTGATGACAAATCCAGTAATACAGTAAAAAAAGAAAAAAAAGTGACTATACAGCTGCACCTGCCAGTACGTGCTTCTTTATCTTTCCACGAAGGAGAGGCATTCCACAAGGGACATAAAGGTTTTACTGAGGTTTTTAATAGTACACGATACTACTTTCTTACCCAAGAAAGGATTAATATGGGTAGGAATGAAAATTCAACAATCCTTTTCTCTGCTTAGCTGATTTTAAATATGCAAATCTGATAATGGTGATATCCTAGAAAGCAAATTACATATTTAAGAAGGGCCCTGCAGAAGTAATACAGATAGTTTATTATGTGTGGTAAAGCTGTCTTTCCCTGTCATACATACTTCAATATAAATGTAGGGAAATACTTTGTCTTAACATTTTACTGTCCATAAATTTGACATAAATTTCTTTTACCTCTTTGTTACATTTGACTCTGCTGATAATGCCCTACTTCTCAGATATATTAACCTGTGGTGATTTCCTGGATCTTCTGATAGGCCCTACATCCCTCTCATCCGTTCTCTCCTTTCCCCTCTTTATTCTGTCTCTGCTTCCTGCTTTGATTGAGCGGTAAGAATACTGAGCCAGGAGATCTGAATTCTGCAACCAGCTCTATCATTTATTCATCAAGCAACTTTGGAACACGACAATTAAACTATATGACCCTCAGTGTCTTTATCTATAAAATGGTTATGATAGTATCTGTCCCCAATGTTTCTTTCTTATCTCACAAAGTCGCAGTGAAAACCAGAGTAGAAGATGGGATAGTATTTTACCATCTTTGCAACATAAAGGCAAATAGTATTATTAAGGTTATTACCTAAAAACCTACAATTTCAGCTTTCTGATCTCCATGAACACTCTTCTCCCTCAGGAAACTTAAACACCTCCTGGTGTGGTGATGATCCTCAAAATCGTATCTCTAAATCCGGTTTTCCACCCTCTAACACATAAACCATGTTTGAATTCTATAAAATTGTAATACACAGTGTGCTGAAAAATTATATTATACCATAATTACTTCTTATCTGTTCTTACACTTCTTTATTTTGTCTCTTTTAATGTATTCAATGTCTGTATTTATGTACTCCATGTATTCACTTTTCACTTGACATTAAAGAAACTGATAGTTTTTTTTTATTAAATATGTGCCAAGAAGGAGTAGTATGATACTCCATAATAGCTGATAGGTTTCCTCTCATTTTTCAAGTTTCACCCTTCCATGGAAGCACAAAACAAAACAAATATAGTGATCTTGCCTAGGAAATCATTTGTTATCCAGAGCCTAGTCTCTGACAACTTTTTCTGTTTGATTATTTCCAGTTCACATTCTCTTGAGAATTTTTCTTCCAATGGGATTATGAATGTTCCATCCTGCAAGTCACACTTGTCCAGTTAAGGTATTATATGGTATTTGGCTCATTTTTCAGAATTTGAGTGAAAAATAGTCTTTCAAGTCATTCCTCAATCAGCTATATAAAATCTCATATCTCTATGACCTCTAGGAACATGTGTGCCTTTTTCAGTTTGGTCTTCCAAAATATTATTACAAAGCATGCCTTTAGGGTCCATATAGACTTGCATAGTAACACATTTTATTGATTTGGAGAGGTACATTTTTTTCATATTTAAGATCTCTAAAATCAGGATGATACAGTGGTTAAATGCGCTCAGCTGCTAACTGAAAGGTCGGTGGTTTGAACCCACCAGCCACTCTTTGGGAGGAAGACGTGGCAGTCTGCTTCGGTTAAGATCACAGTTTTGGAAACACTACACGGCAGTTCTACTCTGTCTCCACCACTCATCGGTCAGTTTGTCCTACTATGGTGGCTTGTGCATTGCTGTGATTTTGGAAGCTATGCCACCGGTATTTCAAATAGCAGCAGGGTCACCCATGGCAGATAGGTTTCTTTGGAGTTTCCAGACTAAGACAGACTAGGAAGAAGGACCTGGCAATTTACCTCTAAAAAACAAAAACAAAAACAAAAACTGGCAGGTGTAAACCTTAAGAATAGCAGCAGAACATTGTCTGATATAGTGCAAGGAGATTAGCCCAGCAGATTGGAAAGCACTTAAAATACGACTGAGGAAGAGTTGCCTCCTCAAAGTATAATTGACCTTAATGACCTAGATAGAGTCAAGCTTTCAAGACCTTCATTTGCTGGTGTGGCATGACTCAAAATGAGAATAAACAGCTGCAAACATCCATTAATAATCAGAGCATGGAATATACGAAGTACGAATCTAAGAAAATTGGAAGTGGTCAAAAAAGATATAGACTGCATAAAGATCAATATCCTAGGCATTAGTGAGCAGAAATGGACTGGTATTGGCCATTTTGAATTGGACAGTCATATGGCCTACTATGCCAGGAATGACAAACTGAAGAGGAATAGCATAGCATTCATCATCAAAAAGAACATTTCAAGATCAATTCTGCAGTACAATGCTGTCAGTGATAGGAAAATATCTATATGCCTAGAAGGAAGACCAGTTAATGTGACTACTATTCAAATTTACACACCAACCACTATATCAAAGATGAAGAAATTGAAGATTTTTACCAACTTCTGCAGTCTGAAATTGATCAAATAAGCAATCAAGATGCACTGATATTACTGGTGACTGGAATGCGAAAGTTGGAAACAAAGAAGAAGGATCAGTAGTTGGAAAATATGGCCTTGGTGATAGAAATGACACTGGAGATCACATTATAGAATTTTGCAAGATCAATGACTTCTTCGTTGCAAATACCTTTTTTCAACAACATAAACAGTAACTATACATCCGGACCTTGCTGGATGGAATACACAAAAATCAAACGGAATACACAGGAATCAAATAGAATACATCTGTAGGAAGAGACAATGGAGAAGCTCCATATATTCATCCAGGACAAGACCAGGGCCCAAACTGTGAAACAGACCATCAATTACTTATAGGCAAGTTCAAGTTGAAGCTGAAGAAAATTAAAACAAGTCCATGAGAACCAAAATATGACCTTGAGAATATCCCACTGGAATTTGGAGACCACCTCAAGAATAGATTTGACACATTGAATATTAAAGACCAAAGGCCAGACGAGTTGTGGGACATCATATGGGAAGAAAGCAAAAGGTTATTTAAAAAAAAAAGGAAAGAAAAAAGAAAGACCAAAATGGATGTCAGAAGAGACTCTGAAACTTGCTCGTGAACGTACAACAGATAAAGCAAATGGAAGAAAAGATGACATAAAAGAGCTAAACAGAAGATTTCAAAGGGTGGCTCCAGAAGACAAAATAAAGTCTTATAATGAAATGTGCAAAGACCTGGAGTTAGAAAACGATTAGGGAAGAACATGGTTGGCATTTCTCAAGCTCAAAGAACTGAAGAAAGAATTCAAGCCTCAAGTTGCAATACTGAAAGATTCTATGGGCAAAATATTGAAAGACTCAGGAATTAACAAAAGAAGATGGAAGGAATACACAGAGTCACTGTACCAAAAAGAATTGGTCAACATTCAGACATCCAAGGAGGTAGCATATGTTCAAGAACTGATGGTTCTGAAGGAAGAAGTCCAAGATCCACTGAAGGCATTGGCAGAAAACAAGGCTCCAGAAATTGACAGAATACCAGTTGTGATGTTTCAACAAGAGATGCAGTGCTGGAAGTGCCCACTCGTCTATGCCCAGAAATTTGGAAGACAGCTAGCTGGCCAGCCAGCTGGAAGAGATTCATATTTGTGTCCATTGCAAAGAAAGGTGATCCAACAGAATGTGCAAATTATTGAACAATATCATTCATATCAAACCCAAATAAAATTTTGCTGAAGATAATTAAAAAAAAATTGCAGCAGTACATTGACAGGGAACTTCCAAAAATTCAAGCTGGATTCAGAAGAGGATATGGAATGAGGGCTATCATTGCTGATGTCAGATGGATCTTGGCCAAAAGCAGAGAATACCAGGGAGATGTTTACCTGTGTTTTATTGACTATGCAAAGGAATTCGACTGTGTGAATCATAACAAATTATGGATAACATTGCTAATAATGGGAAATCCAGAACACCTAATTGTGCTCATGTGGAACCTGTACATAGGCCTAGAGACAGTCATTTGAACAGAACTAAGGGATACTGCATGGTTTGAAATCAGAAAATGTGTGTGTCAGGGTTGTATTCTTTCACCATGGTTATTCAATCTGTATGTTGAGCAAATAATCTGACAATCCAGAGTATATGAAGAAGAATGCGTCATTAGGATTGCAGAAGACTCATTAACAACTTAGGAAGTGCAGATGATGCAACCTTGCTTACTGAAAGGGAAGAGGACTTAAAGCACTTACTGATGAAGATCAAAGACGTCAGTACGGATTACACCTCAACATAAAGAAAACGAAAATCCTCACAACTTTACCAATAAGCAAAGTCATGATAAACAGAGAAAATATTTAAATTGTCAAGGATTTCATTTTGCTTGGATCCCGAATCAGTGCCCATGGAAGCAGCAGTCAAGAAATCAAACAATGGGGGATAGAAGGCCATACTTACTGGACCAAATGGCAGATTGCCCCATAAAATAAATAATTTCACTTGTTAGTACTGTGCCTCTCTAAATAATCATCTAAATGAAACCAAATGATAAACATTTTCCCTAGATCAAAGATGAGAAAGTAAGAGGGGACAGGGAAGCTAGATTAAAGTAAACAGAAAAACCAGAATGGAAATAATGAGAATGCTGATGCTTTGTTAGATATTTAATCAGTGTCACTGAACAGTATGTATAGAAATTGTTATAAGAACTAATTTCCCATGTAAACTTTCACCAAAAACACAATAAAATATTTAAAAAGAAAAAGAAATCAAATGATGTATTGCATTGGGCAAATCTGCTGCAAAAGAACTCTTCAAAGCGTTAAAAAGCAAACAAACAAACAAACAGACATTCTTTTGAGACTAAGGTGTGCCTGAACCAAGCCACGGTATTTTCAATCACCTCATATGCATTCTAAAGCTGTACACTAAAAAGGGAAGCCTGAAGAAGAATTGATGATGCCTTTGAACTATGGTGTTGGCAAAGAATATTGAATATACCATGGAGTGCCAGAAGAACGAAAAAATCTGTCTTGGAAGACGTATAGCCAGAATGCTCCTTAGAAGCAACAATGGTGAGACTTCATCTCACATACTTTGGACATGTTATTAGGAGTATCCAGTCCCTGGAGAAGGATATAATGCTTGGTAAAGTAGAGCGTCAGTGAAAAAGAGGAAGACCCTCAACGAGATGGATTGACACAGTGGCTACAACAATGAGCTCAGACATAGCAAAGATTGTGAGGAGGCGCAGGACAGGACACTGTTTCATTCTGTTTTATTTAGGGTTGCTGTGAGTCGGAACCAACTCAACGGCACCTATCAACAACAACAAAATCAAGATGTGATTTCAGTAAGAAGGAATTTATAGCATTGTTTTACTCTCTGTGGTAAATTAAATAATGGTATATCTTAACAACAATAGCATCTTAAATTCAGTGAAGTATGGTTTATAGCCTTGGGTGTTCAGCTAAATATCTTTATTCAGACAAATCCCAAGCAAGATAAACTTGGTGAAGAAACATTAGAGAACATAGGTTTTTAAGATCTTCAGGCTCCTTTATACCGCAATAAGCTTGACAGAAGAGCCCACTTAAAACTTTAAATTCTCACTGTCCCATTTTGGGGATTAAATTGATCACTGTCATAAAAGATATGAACTAAAACTACGATACGTAAACTCTTGAAGGAATTTTAGAAGTCACAGACCCAATATTTGACTGACAGCATAAGCGGCTTTTGTGACATCCAGTCATCTAATAGTGTTATATATAATTTATGAACAAGTGAGAAGAATGATGTACCTAAATAGGAGTATGGATCTTGTTTTCCACATAACAACTTCCACTAGGCTAACGGACGTGTTGTTTTGGAAACACGTACAGCCTGGATTTAGTGGTTCTCCCTACACTAAGCAGAATATTTATGCATTCAACCCCTTTTCCATGTTTTGTTCAAAAAAAAAAAAGCTTCTTTGGAAACACAAACTCACTGCAAAGGATGGGCAACACAATAGAGTAGTCACAAAAATTAATTTATGAAGTTGTCTAAGAATTAGGAACTAGTGAGTTTTGATGCCGAGATATTCTAGAGAATGGCTTGCTAGTTGAGAAAAATTAATACTTTTTGAGTTTTGTCCCCTACAAAGTATTTTTAAGTAGTATTCTACTATGCAGGGAACAACTACTTGAACTCCTGATATGATCAATAATCTTCAATGCAAATTTTCCATGAGGAAGAAAACTTGGAAGTAAATAATAACTCATCTATGTTACTGCTATTAAAACTGAGCCATTCCATGACTGAAATAATCATTTTGTTCAGGCAGTGTGCAAGGGTTCTCATAGTGTTTGTTGGTACTGGTCTCAGCTGAATACTTAACTGAATGGGATACAATGTGCAATAAAACAGACATATTGTCCCTCTCTTGTAAAGTCTAGTTAAAAGGCAAAGGAAAATGACAGAGACTTCATTTTTTAAAAATTTCACAGTGTTCTTACTGAAAAAGTAGAAAAATAAAATTCATCCAAAAGATATAAAGTGTGTTAGAATATTTAAAATTTTATTAGAAATAAATTGGTTTTAAACCTGGCAAATTAAAATGTGGGAAATGAAACTTAACGTATACAATTAGGCATATGATGTTGCTTAAATTGTCAAATAATTAAAGGTCCTCAGTGAATATTTGTTGAATGGATGAATGGATTTTAGGATGATTGCAGCCTTGACATAATGAAAAACTCCAAGTTTTTCCGAGTTTTAAATTCTTATTAAATAGTTCTAGATTTGCCTTTATAATGTATTTATTATTGAGTTTGGGTTGAATTGGCTATTAGATTAAAAAAAAAAAGGTGCCATCAAGTCTATTCCAGTTGATGGCTACCCCACGTGTAACAGAGTAGAACTGCTCCATAGGTTTTCTTGGCTGTAATCTATATGGAAGCAGTTCGCCAGGCCTTCCTTCTGCAGAGCCACTGGGTGTTCAAACTGCCAATCCCTAAGTTAGCAATTGATCGCAAACTTCTTGTACCTTCCAGACGACTATTAGATAAAATAGGCAAGTTCATTCCTAGGTGCAGACAGTTATTTCAATATTGTATCTGGTCTTGATAATTCCTTTGACATTTTTTGATTCATTTTGAACCTCAGTAGCTATAGTGGCCCTCTCTCTGTCCTTTGATTGTATAGGAATTTGCAAGCTAATTCACCAGAACCGCTATCCCCAACTTTGATTTCTGGGAGGAAGTGAATTTAGGCAAAATATCCTTGAGCTTTCCCAAGATAGCTGGGACACATCATGCCCAGGCAGAGAGCAGAAAACACCAAACACCTCAGAAATAACCATGATTTAAATATGGAAATGAGAGGGGTCCACCAGAATTCATAAACACAGTAATCAGAGAACATATCAGTCATAATCATCTTTGCATTGGAAAGGTGAAAAACTGCAATTTACTGTAAACCATGCAGCAGACAGAAGCACGGTTCTTGACCTTAACTTATTTTTTGTTAAGTAGAAAGATAGGTACCATATTTTTTCGTACTATTCTAATTTTTTAGCAACATATAAAAAAAATTGGCATAGCGGCACTTACGAAAATACCTCATGAGGAGAGGGTGCAGTTGGCAAAAAAACGTAGAAGGTACACATTACTTGCATAAAAATATGGGTAATATAGCTCTCTACTCACCTTTTTTATGAATATCAGCAACTGCTTTTAATATAATATCCTGGTGGTCCTTATGGATTATGCCAAGTTCAGTAAGTTCTTGCCAGGTGATGTTAAATAGCTTTTCCTCATTGTTTTCCGCTCTTTCAAAGTTTTTTCCATATACTAGAAAACTATAATCCAACTCTGAAAAAGATATAAAAGAGGTAGAGGAGATGTCAAGGAAAATAGGGACTATACTTCCTTGTACAAATAACTATACAATTCTACTGGAATAGGACTGCTTGTAGCTTTTTTTTCATTATCCATGAGCCATTTCCACTTCTTATTCCAAAAATTCATCTTAAATTCAGCATCCTTAGTTCCAAAAGGCAGGCAGGGAGGGGCAAATTTTTGTAGATCCTTACAGAAATGCTTAAGTAAAAAATTTACTTTAAGAGACTCTGTTAAATATATACATACAATCACAGATCATAAATGAAAGCAGATTTACAATTTGTTACAGACTTTTATTATTTGGAAATGTATCAAATAAGTATATATATAGTAAATATATACAGGCATAACTCAGAGACATTGTGGGTTTGATTCCAGACCACCACAATGAAGTGATTATTGCAATAAAGAAAGTCATACAAAATTTTTGGTTTCCCAGTGCATATAAAAGTAGTGTTCACATTATATTATAGTCTATTAAGTGTGTTATAGCATTTGTCTAAAAAAATGTACCTACCTTAATTAAAGAATATTTTATTGCTAAAAAAATGCTAAACATCATCTGAGCCTTCAGTGAGTTGTAATCTTCTTGCTGGTGGAGTGTATTGCCTTGATGTTGTTGGCTGCTGACTGATCAGGGTGGTAGTTGCTGAAGGTTGGGGTGGCTGTGGCAATTTCTTAAAATAAGACAATGAGGTTTGCTGCATCAATTGATTCTTCTTTCATGAAAGATTTCTCTGTAGTACTTGATGCTGTTTGATAGCATTTTACCCACAGTAGAATTTCTTTCAAAATTGGAGTCAATCCTCTCACAACCTGCTGTTGTCTTATCAACTAAGTTTATGAAATATTCTAAATCCTTTGTTGTCATTTCAACAATGTTGACAGCATCTTCACCAGGAGTAGATTCCATCTCAAGAAACCACTTTCTTTTCTCATCCATAAGAAGCAACTCCTCATCCATTAAAGTTTTATCAGTCACATCTTCAGACTCCACTTTTAATTCTAGTCCTCTGGCTGTTTCCACCACAACTGCAATTACTTCCACCACTGAAGTCTTGAACCCCTCAGAGTCATCCATGAGAGTTGGAATCATCTTCTTCCAAACTCCTGTTAATGTTGATATTTTGACCTTCTCCCATGAATCACGAATGTTTTTAATGGCATCTACAATGGTGAACCTTTTCCAGAAGGTTTTCAGTTTACCTTGCCCAAATCCATCAGAGAAATCACTATCTATGGTAGCTAGAGCTTGCAAAACGTATTTCTTAAATAATAAGACTTGAAAGTGGAAATTACTCCTCAATCCATGGGCTGCAGAATGGATGTTGTTTTAGCAGGCATGAAAACAACATTAATCTCCCTGTACATCTCCATCAGAGCTCTTGGGTGACCAGGTGCATTGTCAATGAGCAGTAATATTTTTAAAGGAATCTTTCTTTCTGAGCAGTAGGACTCAACAGTGGGCTTAAAATGTTCAGTAAACCATGTTGTGAACAGATGTGCTGCCATCCAGGCTTTGTTGTTCCATTTATAGAGCACAGGCAGCGTAGATTTAGCATAATTCTTCAATTTTTGGAATGGTAAATGAGCATTGGCTTCAACTTAAAGTCACCAGCTGCATTAGCCCCTAACAGAGAGTCAGGCTGTCCTTTGAAGCTTTGAAGCCAGGAATTGACTTCTCCTCTCTAGTTATGAAAGTCATGGATGGCATCTTCTTCCAATATAAGGCTGTTTCATCTACAATAAAAATCTATTGTTTAGTGTAGCCACCTTCATCAATTATCTTAGCTAGATCTTCTGGATAACTTGATGCAGCTTCTACATGAGCACTTGCTGCTTAACCTTGCACTTTTACATTATAGAGATAACTTCTTTCCTTAAACTTCATGAACCAACCTCTGCTAGCTTCAAACTTTTCTTCTGTAGCTTCCTCACCTCTCTCAGTCTTCATAGAATTGAAGAGAGGTAGCACCTTGTGCTGGATTAGGCTTTCACTAAAGGGAAAGTTGTGGCTGGTTTGATCTTCTACCCAGACCACTAAAACTTTCTCCATATCAGCAATAAGGCTGTTTCACTTTCTTATCATTCTTGTGTTCATTGGAGTAGCACTTTTAATTTCCTTCAAGAACTTTTCCTTTACGTTGACAACTTAGCTAACTGTTTGGCACAAGAGGCCTAGCTTTTGTCCTATTTCGGCTTTTGGCATGCCTTCCTCACTAAGCTTAATCATTTTTAGCTTTTGATTTAAAGTGAGAGACATGTAACTCTTCCTTTCATTCAAACACTTAGAGGCCATTGTAGGGTTGTTAATCTGCCTAATTTCAATATTGTCCTGTCTCAGGGAATAGGGAGGCCAGAGGAGAGGGAGAGAGACAGAGGAATAGCACTCAGAACTCACAAAACGTTTATTAAGTCCGCCTTCTTATATGGGTGCAGTTTGTGGCTCCCCAAAACAATTACAATAGTAACATCAAAGATCACGGATCACAGATCACCATAGCAGATATAGTAATAAAGAAAAAGTCTGAAATATTGAGAGAATTACCAAAATGTGACACAGAGACACAAAATGAGCACAAGCTGTAGGACAAATGGCACCAATAGACTTGCTAGATGCAGGGCTGCCACAAACCTTCGATTTGTAAGAAATGCAGTGTCTGTGAAGCATAATAAAATGAAGTGCAATAAAATGAGGTATGCCTGTATGAACTATTTTGAGAGGGCATAATTACTTGGTCAAAGTGCTTCATAACTATGATAAAAACTGAAAAATATGAAAAATTTCTCAGGTATCTGTTTTAGTGAACTGCTGCTGCCATACCTTTAGATCAATCTATTTATAGAGAAGCAATTAAATAACTTGTAAATAACATAATACAATGTATTATAGAATGAAGAAAATAAATTTAAGTAATCTGACATGAAAGGTTGCTTAGCTATGAATAACTGAAAGTATCAGAAGACTAAATAAATTGTGGAATTGTCATCCATCTTCAGTTACCCATATGAACAGTAGGAGTACAGTGGCAATAGTCCAAACTTAATTTATAATTTGTTTGAAATTTGATGTTGAAGTTCCCCATAAAAATGAATGTGACTAGTATTCTGGGAAGTAATGATATAGTATAAACTGATTATTACAGACTCCATTAATTTGACTTTTTCAAAAATAATTAAGTCAGGCTGATATTTGCCTTTACAATATCTTTAGAGAATTTGCTAAGTAATTAGACAATGTAAATAAGATTTCAAGATAATATTTAAACAGCTTTTTAAAACATGTCAAGTGCTTTAGGAATATTTATTTAATTTCATTGATATGTTTATTAAAATCACATTTGCATTCTTATTTACTAAAGCAAGACTACTAATGGCCTCCAATAATTTACTTTATTATTCTCATTCTTGTTACAATATGCACTTTAAAGGAATAGAATTATATTTCTTTTATTTAAAATTTTTATAATTATCTTTTGCTACATATTTAAAGTGGCCTTCCTATTAATTAGTCATAAATTATTAAGGTTTTTTTTTAACTGCACTTTAAATTAAAAAAATGAGTCCAACCTGGGGTAACTAAACTTCTACAAGTGTAGATATTTATTCTGATTTCCCATTTTGCCTCTTCCAAAGAACATAGTAGAGAAGAATTTTCTGACCCATTCTAGAGAGAAAACAACAACATTATTCAGACACTTGCAAACTATCTACTTAAAACTTGGATGTGTCTCTCTCCTTAAGCTTATTTTTTATGTTTATTATTTCCTTTTGTTAGGGGATTAGGCATTATGCATTACGATTTAGAAAACTACATATTATATGTGTGGCTAAAAGTACATCACAAATACCATTTACAATAGCCTCCAAGAAGATAAAGTACTGAGGAATAAATCTAACCAGGGACATAAAAGACCTATACAAAGAAAACTACAAAACACTACCACAAGAAAACAAAACAGAAGTGGAAAAACATACCGTGCTCGTGGATAGGAAGACTCAACATTGTGAAAATGTCATTTCTACCCAAAGCAGTCTACAAATACAATGCAATCCCTATCCAAATTCCAACAGCATTTTTTTTTAACAAGATGAAGAAACAAATCGCCAACTTCATATGGAAAGGGAAGGAGCCTCGGATAAGTAAAGCATTACTGAAGAAGAAGAACAAAGTGGGAGGCATCACACTACCTGATTTTAGAACCTATTAGACCGCCATGGTAGTCAAAACAGCCTGGTACTGGTACAACAACAGACACTTAGACCAATGGAACAGAATTGAGGACCCAAACATAAATTCATCCATCTATGCACAGCTGATATTTGACAAAGGCCTAAAGAGGGTTAAATGGGGAAAAGACAGTCTCTAACAAATAGCGCTGGCATAACTGGATATCCATCTGTAAAAAAATGGAACAGGACCCATACTTCACACCATACACAAAAACTAACTCAAAATGGATCAAATACCTAAATATAAAATCTAAAATGATAAAGATTTATGGAAGAAAAAATAGGGAGAACCCTAGGAGCCCCAATCAATGGCATAAATAGTATACAAACCATAACTAACAATGCACCAACACCCGAAGAGAAACTAGATAACTGGGAGCTCCTAAAAATCACTTATACTCATGAAAATACTTCACCAAAATAGTAAAAAACGAACCCACAGACTGGGAAAAAATTTTTGGCTACAACATGTCCAATAAGGGTCTAATTTCTAAAATCTACAAAATACTGTAACACTTCAACAACAAAAAGACAAATAATCCAATTAAAAAATGGGCAAAGGATATGAACAGACATTTCACCAAAGAAGACATTCAGGCTGTTAACAAACACATGAGAAAATGCTCACTATCATTAGCCATTAGAGAAATGCAAATCAAAACTACATTGAGATATCGCCTCACCCGGACAATACCAGCACTAATCCAAAAAATAAAAAATAATAAATGTTGGAGAGGTTGTGGGGAGATTGGAAATCTTATGCACTGCTGGCAGTACAACCACATTGAAAAATGATATGGCGCCTCCTTAAAAAGCTAGAAATAGAAATACCATATGATCCAGCAATCCCAATCCTAGGAATATACGCAAGAGAAATAAGAGCCATCACACGAATAGACGTATGCACACCCATGTTCATTGCAGCATTATTCACAGTAGCAAAAAGACAGAAACAACCTAAATGCCCATCAACAGATGAATGGACAAATTATGGTACATACACACAATGGAATACTATGCAACAATAAAGAACAATGATGAATCTGCGAAACGTCTCACAACATGGATGAATCTGGAGGGCATTAGGCTGAGTGAAATAAGTCAGTCACAAAAGGACAAATATTGTATGAGACCATAATTATAGGAATTCAAGAAAAGATTTACACACAGAAAAAAGCATTCTTTGATGGTTACTAGGGTGGGGAGGGACGGAGAGGGGAAATCACTAACTAAATAGTAGACAAGTGTCAACTTCAGTGCAGGGAAGGACAACACGAAATACAGGGGAAGTTAGCACAAGTGGACCAAAGCAAAAGCATGGAAGTATCTTAGACACATCCAAACACTTTGAGGGACTGAGTAGCTGTGGCCGGGGCCTGGGGACCATAGTCTCGGGGGACATCCAGGTCAATTGGCATAATATAGTTTATAAAGAAAATGTTCCACATCCCAGTTTGATGAGTAGTGTCTAGGGTCTTAAAAGTGAGTAGCCATCTAAGGTACATCTACTGGACCCATCCCACTTGGAGCAAAGGAGAATGAAGAAAACCAAAGACACGAGGACAATACTAGTCCAAAGTACTAAAGGACCACATGAACCAGAGGCTCTACCAGCCTGAGTCCAGAAGAACTAGATAGTGCCCAGCTACTACCAATGACCACCCTGACAGGCAATACAACAGAGTCCCAGACAAAGCAAGAGATAAAATGTAGAACAGAAGTCAAATTCACGTAAAAAGACCAGACTTAATGGTCTGACAGAGACTGGAAGAACCCCTGAAACTATGGCCTCTGGAAGCTCTGCTAATCCAGAACTAAAATCATTCTCGAAGCCCACTTTTTAGAGAAAGATTAGATAGGCCTATAAAACAAAAAAATAATACACGCAAGGAACATGCTTCTTGGTTCAATCCAGTATACGAGACCAAATGGGCATCTCCTATCCAAAGGCAGGATGAGAAGGCAGGAAGGGACAGGAACTGGATGAATGGACACAGGGAACCCGAGGTGGAAAAGCGGAGGGTGCTGTCACATTGTGGGGATTGCAACCAATGTCACAAAATAAAGTGTGTATAAACTTTTGAATGAGGAATTAACGTAAGCTGTAAACTTTCACCTAAAGCACAATAAAAAAAAAAAAGTGCATCACGAATATCAAGAGGAAGTTGTATAGGTATGCCAAAAGGAATATGAAAGCTAAATTTCTTAGGTAATCTTTCTAACAGTTTACAAAAGACTTTAAAGTACTATTATAGTGATTAAATATGATAAAAAGATAAACAGAAAAGCTTAAGGATCAGTTTTGATGATAGCAAATGGCTAGGGAAAAATTACAGTTTATGCCCAATAGAATGAGGTACACATTCTTATGGTGGATGCTCATATATGCTTGAATCTTCACTCAATAACTATGCTTGAAAGTTTATTGACTTCTCAAAGGGGATTTTAGGTTTCCTTTGTTCTTTATATATGTCTGAAGAGTGAATTATAAAAATAGAAGAGATGTTGTTGTGTGACGTCGAGTCGATTCCAACCCATAACGACCCTATAGGACAGAGTAGAACTGCCCCATAGGGTTTCCAAGGAGTGGCTAGTGGATTCGAACTGCTGACCTTTTGGTTAGCAGCCTGAGCCCTTAACCACTTTGCCACCAAGGCGTAATTTGTTGAGTTTAAATGCCCTGAAAATTTCATACATCCAGGTTCCACATTCCATTTTATGAACTGCAGCAAATATTTGCACTTGAATATAATACATTGTCAACAAAACTGTAGAAATAAATTAAATTTTCTTAGGTGTCTAGTGCTGCTATAACAGAAATACCACAAGTGGATGGCTTTAACAAACAGAAACTTATTTTCTCACAGTTTAGGAGACTAGAAGTCAGAATTCAGAGCGTTGACCCTAGGGGAAGGCTTCCTCTCTCTGTTGGCTCTGGTGGAAGGTCCTTGTCCCTTTAGCTTCTGCTTCCTGGTTCCTTGGGGATCTCTATGTGTCTTGGCATCTATCTTACCCCATCTCTCTTCTTAGATTGCTTGTTTAATCTCTTTGGTGTTGGCGAAGAATATTGAGTTATACCATGGAGTTCCAAAAGAACGAACAAATCTGTCTCGGAAGAAGTACAATGAGAATGTTCCTTAGAGGTGAGGATGGTGAGACTTCATCTCACATACTTTGGACATGTTATCACGGGGCTTAGTCCCTAGAGAAGGACATCATGCTTAGAAAAGTAGAGGGTCAACAAAAAAGAGGAAGACCCTCAACAAAATGGACTGATACAGTGGCTGCAACAATGGGCTCAAACATAGCAAGGATTATGAGGATGGCGCAGGACCAAGCAATGTTTCATTTTGTTGTACATAGAGGTTGCAATGAGTCGGAACCAACTCGAAGGCACCTAACAACAACAACATCTCTAAAGAGATTGACTCGAAACACACCCTCCACTAATCTTATCTCATTAACATAACAGAGACAATCCATTCCCAAATGGGGTTATAATCACAGGCATAGAGATTAGGATTTACAGCACATATTTTTGGGGAACACAATTCAATCCATAACAATTGTGATGTATATAAATTTAATAAAATGAGCTGCTCTCTATAGATGACTGAGAATTTGAACTGTAGATATAGTAAATGTAAGTTACTCCACATACTAGGTTATCTTGCCTTTGCTTTTGTAAGCTTTTTCATTATTACCTTGAGAAAGGATATGGCTCTGATAAAAGATATGGACCTGAAACAGGTTCCAAGTTTTCACCAACTAATAGCCATCACCCTTGGATCACTGGATTTTGAAAGAAGTAGCAAAGTCCACACTTAGTGTTTTGATTTTCATTTATACATGTGATCTTTCAAGTCATTGACATAATTAGAAAATTGGCCTGATCAATGAATATCTGAATATAAGTGTGAAAACTTTGCTGATTATATATAGGCTCATTTTTTAAGGAAGCATGAAGGCCACAAATGCTAAATAGATCAAATCTATAACAAATATCCAAGGAGACATTTAGCAAGGCTAAGAATTGATCAGAATTCCTCAGCAATTAATCAGCATGTCCCTTCAAAGTGAGGGCATCCATTAAATGCAGAAAGCTCATTCTCAATATCTGGCATACAAACTTCCAGCTTTTAAAACCACCTGCATTTTGTTATATTTTCTCACAGATGTAGTGGTGATGCTCAAATTACTGCCAAGGATGAACATTATGATCAAATACCAAGCTATCAATCTGAACATTTGTGACTTTCCTGCTATTTTATATGGCATACACACCTACCCAGACTTTCCATTTTTATCCCTTGTCACTTTGTCCCATCAAAGCTTGCTATTAACAGCATTAATTTACAAGTTTGGGGCACAGTATCATTGCTAATATTGTGTGTGTGTGAATGTGTACATGAGTGTGTGTGTGTGTAAATTTTAAATTTATTTTCCCAAACAGAAAAATCATGACTCCATTGTATATTTATGGATATATAAAATAAGCCATCAAAATTAGACTGTGTGCTTTGTTTATAAATTTAAAAAATGATAGTTTTTTTTTTTAGTTTTTAAGAAGCAGCAAGACCCACTATCATATCGATAACTAATATTTTTCACTATTCTAAGCATTTTTAACATATTAACTCACTTAATTCTCACAAAAACTCTAAGAGGTAAGAACTATTATTTTCCCCATTTTACAGATGGAGAAACCGGGTCATGCAGAGGTAAATTTCTTACATAAGATCACACAAGCTAGTTAGTGGTGGAGCCAGGATTTAAATCCAAGAAGTCTAACTCCAGATCTCATGCTCTTAACCACTATGTTGTACTATTTCTCATAGTAATTTAGATGGCCTAAGGTTAGAAATGGCTTCTAAGGCATCTATAAAACGTCTTCTAGAATGGCATGATAGAAGATATCTGGCTACTGCAATTGATATAAGAGACACCTGACAACAGTCTCAGAGTGACCTAAGTGCAGCCAGATATCCACATCTGTAAACTTTTGGAAAAGGCGTACTCCATCTGTACAACTAATTACTCCATAATTTCATTGATTCACTTGTGCAACAAAGATTTACTAAATGTGTTCTGTGTGTATAACACAGTTGTCAGAAACTGTGAGGGGTGGAAGAAGCACAATCCCAGCATTTAAAGAATTTAAAGTCTAGATTTAGGGAGCTAAACACAAACACGAACAAAAAGGTAAAAAAATGTATGCCACAATGAAAAAATATACCTAAGGATTAAGTGAAAAAGACTATAAGCATTAGCAAATGATAGAGATGAGAAATCAGAATGAACGAGTGATCAGGCAATGTTTTCACACACATAGTCTATTTAATGAAATTTCAACCCAGACTTCCGTAACACTTGGAATTGGGTTGCACCAATTAATGCATTATGTTCCTGCAGTCCACCATACTATCTATAGAAACCCTCGTGGCATAGCGGTTAAGAGCTACAGCTGCTAACCAAAAGGTCAGCAGTTCAAATCTATCAGGTGCTCTTTGGATACTCTATGAGGCAGTTCTATTCTGTCCTATAGCGTTGCTAAGAGTGGGTGTCTACAGATGAATACAACACTGTTTTGAGTTTCATTTGGATTTTCATTTTCATGTGCTATGACATTATCCAGAAGAGGAGAGGAAAAATACCGAAAAGAATTCAGGAAAAAAAATCTACAAATTGATGAGTTGTGCTAAAATGAAACTATTTAAATCTATGATTTAAAAATTGAAAAGAAATATCTACAGCCAAAAGCAATTAAATTTTTCTAAAACTAAATAAGAAAATTCTATCCATCTATATTTTATAAGGAATGGTATGTATATGAAAAATAAAACAAACAAAAATATCAAGGCCAAAAGCATAATAAAATGCATTTCAAAAGCTCTTCATTTACTGAATTTCAAGAAACAGATCATTGTTAGCATTTTAATTGAGAACTTTTTCATATTAGCAAGTCATAAAAGCCATATGTGCTGGATTCTAGACATATTTCTATGAGCAAACTACAACATTAGAATCCAGAGACAGCAAGGAATTACAAATGTACAAAACAAATCTGGCACCAGCAGACCAACTGTAACTCAGATTTGATGTTACACACAATCATTCAGAAGAAAGATGCTAACTAAATCCAATAGAACCTTATTTTTAAAAATAGTGGGAAAATTGTAGAAATAAACTGGCTTGAAGGAAAACATATGGAATGAAATCTCAAAACTAAATGAGCATTCTAGGGTAAAACTACCTAAATATTGAGAGTTACATTTAAAGTGGCAATTTGAAATTATGAAGAAATTGAAGACTTTACCAACTTCTGTAGTCTGAAATTGGTCAAACATGGATACAAGATGCATGGATACTTACTGGTGATTGAAATGCAAAAGAAGGAAACGAACAAGGATCAGTAGTTGGAAAATATGACTTGGTGATAGAAATGAGGCCAGAAATAGCATGATAGAATTTTGCAAGGCAAATGACTTATTCACTGCAAGGCAAACACCTTTTTTTCAACAACTAAATGGCAACTATACCCATAGACCTCATCAGATGGAATACACAGGTATCAAATTGACTACATTTGTGAAAAGAAACAATAGAGAAGCTCAATATCATGAGTAAGAACAAGGCCAGGGGACAATTGTGGAACAGACCATCAATTGCTTATACTCAAGTTCAAGTTGAAGCTGAAGAAAATTAGAACAAATCTAGAAGAGCCAAAGTACGATCTGCAGTATATCCCATCTGAATTTAGCGACCATTTTCAAGAACAGATTTGACAAACTGAACACTACTGAATGAAGACCAGACGAGTTGTGGGATGACATCAAGGACATCATATGTGAAGAAAGCAAAAGGTCATTTAAAAGACAAGAAAGAAACAAAAGACTAAAATAGATGTCAGAAGACACTCTGAAACTAGCCCTTGAACACAGAGTAGCTAAAGTGAATGGAAGAAATGATGAAGAAAAGAGCTAAACAGAAGATTTCAAAGGGTAGCTCGAAAAGACAAACTATTATAATAAAATGTGCAAACCAATAGAGAAGAATATGCCCTGCATTTCTCAAGTTGAAAGAAATGAAGAAAAATTCAATCCTCGAGTTCCAATTCTGAAGGATATATGGGCAAAATAATGAAGGAAATGGGAAACAACAAAAGAAGATGTAAGGAATACAGAGTCAGTGTACCAAAAAGAACTGATGGGCATTCAACCATTTCAGGAGGTAGCATATGATCAAGGACTGATGGTATTGAAGGAAGAAGTCCAAGCTGCACTGAAGGCATTGTCGAAAAACAAGGCTTCAGGTATTGATGGAATACCAGTTGCTATGTTTTAGTAAACGGATGCAATACTGGGAACACAAACTCGTTTCTGTCAAGAAATTTGGAAGACAGCTACCTGGTCAACCTACTGAAAGTGATCCACATTTGTGCCTATTCCAAACAAAGGTGATCCAACAGAATGCGGAAGTTTTTGAAAAATATCATTAATATCAAACACAAGCAAAATTTTGCTGAAGATAATTCAAAAATGGTTGCAGCAGTACATCCACAGGATCTACCAAATAGTCAAGCTGGATTCAGAAGAGGACGTGGACTGCCAGAAGAACGAACAAATCTGTCTTGGAATAAGTACAGCCAGAGTGCTCCTTAGAAGTGAGGATGGCGAGACTTCATGTTACGCACTTTGGACGTGTTATCCGGAGGGACCAGTACCTGGAAAAAGACATCATGCTTGGTAAAGTAGAGTATCAGCGAAAAAGAGGAAGGCCCTCAACTAGATGGATTGACACAGTGGCTGCAACAATGGGCTCAAACATAGCAAAGAACATGAGAATGGTGCAGGACAGGGTAGTGTTTTCCTTCTGTTATACATAGGGTCACTATGAGTCGGAATGGACTTGATGGCATCTAACGACAAGAATAACAATTTGAAATTATATTCAAAGTCGATTCTTTTATTTATTTATTTATTTATATTGTACTTCAGGTGACGGCTTACAGAACAAATAGTTTCTCATGAAACAGTAGTACACATATTGTTTTATG